>NC_143147.1:68771120-68886120 GCF_059928025.1 Delphinapterus leucas | reverse complement strand
AGGTGGTTACGAGGGGACTTGAACCCGGGCCTCTGTTCCCTGCTGGAGGGCCTGGGCAGTTTGAGGGCCACGTGAGGGTGTCAGGGGCAGGGTGGGTGGGGAGAGGACAGAGCCAGGGGCTGGGCCGGGAGATGGAGCAAAGCTCAAGGTCTCAACCCTGGCCCACGGCCATCGCTGCTCCTGGCTGGAGAACCCCCGAGCCCTGGTGACCCACCGGCTCCGCCCCAGTTTCTCCACCCGAACCGGAAGCCGGGCTTCCGGGCTTCCCTCCCACCCTTGCCGGGAGCTCCCGTAGGGCGGGGGGCCCACGTGTCCCAGGCACAAGCCCCTGGTTTGGCCGGGGCTCAGCTCCTCTGCTCTGGGGCTGATCACGGTCATCGTCGGCTGCCTGATTGTCAGGGTTAAAGAGCTCCGGTTTCGAAAGCCACTTTGAGCTGTGGGAAAGAGAGGGTTTGAAGGAGAGAGCTGAAAAGAGCAAACGAATGGGCCACGGGGATAAAGAGACGCTGCTGGGCGCTGAGAGAAAAATCGCTTTGTGTCTCTGTGCTCGCATCACGGTTTTTACTCACTGGAGGCCGTCCTGCCATCACCATGTTTTCTCTGCCTCTCCTCCCCATAGACGTGGACTATACTGACCCCTGATCAGATCACACGGGCATGGCTGCGGACTAAACAAGTCAGGCTCACAGCTTGCCCACAACTTGGACGGTCACTGAATGGGGGCCACCCCACCATCCACCCGGCAAGTGCAGGGTAGCAGGGCCTGCAGGAGGGTGAGAGGGTCCGTGGTCAGAGGAAGGCAGATACGTAAGGAGGCCACCCTGCCGAGCCTTGGCCAAGGAGAGGGGCCAGTGTAACCACTTCCACTGGCTGGACGCAGGCTGAAGTCCCTGAACTGGGCTTGAGCCCCGTTGGGGGGCACTGGGTGTCCGCCCCGTGGTCTGAAGACAGGATAGGATGGCAGGGACATCGCCAGAGCGGAAGGTCTTCTTATAAATTTATTTATTTATTTATTTATTTATTTTTGTCTGTGTTGGGTCTTCGTTTCTGTGCGAGGGCTTTCTCTAGTTGCGGCGAGCGGGAGCCACTCTTCATCGCGGTGTGCGGACCTCTCACTCTTGTGGCCTCTCTTGTTGCGGAGCACAGGCTCCAGACGCGCAGGCTCAGTAGTTGTG
The DNA here is from genome assembly GCF_059928025.1 of Delphinapterus leucas. Taxonomy (NCBI): domain Eukaryota; kingdom Metazoa; phylum Chordata; class Mammalia; order Artiodactyla; family Monodontidae; genus Delphinapterus; species Delphinapterus leucas. The sequence goes on along the minus strand of NC_143147.1, from coordinate 68,884,945 downwards.
GCTCACGGGCCCAGTTGCTCCGCGGCGTGTGGGATCCTCCCAGACCAGGGCTCGAACCCGTGTCCCCTGCATTGGCGGGCAGATTCCCAACCACTGCGCCACCAGGGAAGCCCCGGAAGGTCTTCTTAGAAGGGTCGTTTCCTTGTCTTGGAGTCTTGATGGCTCAGGAGTAGGGGCAGGGGGTGAAGAGAAGGTCCACAGCATCCTGCTCTGAGCGTTCCTGAATAACAGGTACAGGTGGGCTCTCAGCAGTGTCTGCCAGAGCTTTCCACCCAAGCGCATCTTGCCTGGAGTGCGGGGGCGGGGAGAGGGGTGGGGGGAGGGGGGGTGCTGGGCTGGAGTGCAGCTGAGTCAGTGGAAAGGGCTGATTTCCGATTCGAGAAAGCCTGCTATGACCCTCGCTGGCAACACTCTCTCTTCTGAAGCCCAAAGTGGCTGGATTGCAAATGACAAGAAGTGGGAGCTCGGAGAGAAAGGTGGAGGCGTTTCCCCAGTGGATTAATAAAAGCCTCCAGAAGAAAAAGTTTCAAAGCTTAAACACTTGCTGATCATCCAGATGGGATTTTTGTATCTACACCGATGCCAGAGGCAACTGCAGACCATGCCTAATTATCTGAAAACAATTCTTCCCGGAATCGCTCCAAAATGCAGTCTTCTAGCGATTCGTGGGTAGGGGCGGTGAGAGTCCTCAGGGAGAGGGCAGAAGGAGACAGGCAGCGTTGAAAGCAAGAAGAAATCTGTCTTTTGAGATCCCCTTTTAAAAGGACACCCACTGTAATTAAAATTGTGAGGCAAATTCACTTAGATGTACAAATGCTTTCAGTTTTCAGGAATGAGATTGTAATCTTTCCTCTTTCCCTGTTTTCTCTCTCTCTCACTATATATAGATATACACTTATATATACATACAAAAAGACGTCTGTATATAAATGTATATAAATACATATACGTTTTTTCCTCCCCATTTCTGGGCCATTTGAGAGGAGGTGGCAGATATCATACTTCTTTACCCTTTTTAGGGTGCATTTCCCAAGAGCAAGGACATTCTCTTCTGTAACCACAGTAAATTACCAAATTTGGGAAATTTCCATTCAAACAAGGCCTTTACCCAATCTACAGTCCATAGTCCATATTCTGATTTCATCAATTCTCCCAGTAATGTTCTTTCTGGCAACGTTTACCTTCTGGTTTATGATCCATCTCGAATCACAGAAAACAAGGATGATTTTTTGGTCTTAACTGAACCCCATCAATATGCATCCTGTTTTGTTTATATTTTCTCTGCTGGGTTTCAGAAAGGATTTCAAAGCAGCATACCAAAAAGGGGGCACACGTGTACAATAAGATAAAATACAACTTAAAAATATCCCACGAGGGAAATGACACAGAAGGGAAGAAACGCTAGAGCTGGGAACGAGATTACTTCAGAAAGAGACATCGCGTGAAACCCTTCACGGTTGTCGCTGGAGGTGAACCATGCTTCCATCTTGAGCTTTCTATAGGCCAAAACAAAGAAAGAAACAAGATCAGAGAGACAAGACAGCAGGTGGTGGTCCCAGGTGGAGGTTTCTGTCTTGCTGGGTAACTTTATTTTTTCAGTGTTAATGCCTGTGGTGCCTACCCTCTTCCAGCTTCTTCTCCAAGCTTATACCACCCTGGGATGAAGGGGAGAAGGAAGCTTGGAGACACTGTTAATCAACACGATGCAGACTCACCCCCAGGAAGCTGTCCTAGCATTCTTGTTCTTTCTTTCACGACACTGGCATCATTTGTCACTTCCTATGGATTAACCGAACTTGACAGTCGTTGACATATACGTGAGTGTGCACTGCTTGATGATTGCTTCTCTCTGGCTGGATTGGAAGGTCCTGCAGGGTAGGGCCCTCATCTCTTCTGTTCCTTAGAACAATCCCAAGCACCTAACCGTGCTCCAGAGCTTTCGTGGAATAAACGAGTGTCCCCAGGAACCTGCCCTTTCCCCTCCGCACCCAGGACCCACTGCCTGTCACTCTTTCCTCCCCCATGAAACCTAAAAATCCTGAAGGAGCCCGATCAGTGTCTCTGCTTGAACGTGGAATCCAGACTCTCAGAGGACAGACAGTTGGACAGCCAGTGGACAGCCGATAGGACTTGCTGACAGGTGGATACGGGGACTGGCCGAGAGGAGCTGGCGAGGGCCGGGGAGGTGAGGACCCCCGCATGCCCCCTCTGCACCCTGGAAGCGGGGCCCAGGTATGCCAGTGTTCCTTGTGAGCACCGGGCAGTCCTGTCCCCTTCCTCGGAGCTCAGGGCCTCAACAGGCGCCTCATGGCTGGAGGGCTCCAGCCCCCGCCAGATGCTGGGCTCCCAAGGGTGCCCCGCCACCCACCCTGCCCTCTGGCCCCCTGGGGATCCCTCGGGGAGCGGTCGGCTTGGCCTTACCCCTTGCCTCCTTCTCCCTTCATCCCCTGGTTCCCTGGGATTCAGCCAGAGCCGCCCACATATCTTTTATTAATATTAATTCCAAAAAAGGTTTTTTTCCAGTGCTATTTACCATCTGTTTTTTTCCCTTGTCTGAAAATGATTGGAGATGAAACGCCTGCTGCCTGGTCCCCCGAGTTGTCTCGGAAGGAACGTTGGAAGAGACAATGATTCCATTTTGTCCTCCAGCAAGACAAGCCCGGACCAGCTCTCCTCCCCAGGTCGCCCTCCGTCCAAGGGGTCCAGCATCCTGGCGTTTCTCATCACCTGCCTGTTCAGGGTCCTGTGCATCTTGGGTCCAGAAAGAAGTCTTGAGTGGGGAGCTCTGATTTCTCTCAGCCAAGTTCCCTCACGTTGCTCTGTCCTGACAAAGTCTGGCACATTTGATGTTTCACTGAAGTTTGCACCATCTGTAAATATAAATAGCCCGGTCTTGGTTCCATTAGAAGCCCATGAATGGAACAAAAGTATTCCAAACTGGCTCTGCCGTGAGGCCGTGGGCCCACCGGGATGGGGCTCCTGCTTCGGAGGGGGGAGGCGAGGCCAGGTGGGTTTCTCCTTCCCACTGAGCCAGACCTTTTGGCTTCCAGGCAGATGGGCTCCAAGCCCGCCTAGATCCATGCTGAATCATGGAATCGTATGCCACTGTTGAAGGGAACTTATGGGCGGGGGGGTCACTTAGCAGATGAAATTCTGAGGACAGAGCATCCGTGATGCGTCAAGTTCATGGAAGCGGGATGAGAACCCTGCTCCTCTTGCCTGAGTGCACTTTCTGGGGGGAGGTATCCCAGGCTTTCCCCACCCTGGGAAACAGCAGCCAGAGATGGGGGTTCCCCGAGGATCCTGTAGCTCTCGTCACCCAGGGCACTGTGGGCACCTCCACGACCTGAGCCCCCATCCTGCCAACCTCTGTGGGCACAAGGGGCGCCAAGTTTGCCGCAGAGGGACCCGCCATCCCTCCATGGGCTCTGCATGGGGCAACAGCGGGATTCGTTCCTTACAGGGACTCACTGGCTTTCCCTCGTTCCTGCCCTCATCTTTGGAGGTGGCCACCTTGTCAGGTCATTTTGTGCCTACCCTCGGTGTGCAGGTTGAGCTGATTCAATCTTCCATCAATCTCTTTCTCTCTCTTTCTCTCCCCTTCTTCTCAATTTCCAAGGGGGGGGGGGCGGGAAAGAAACAGAATCCTTTTCAATCTGTGTTATAGACCACATATCTGTGTCTCCCCCAAATTCATGTCCAAGGCACTTGGAGTGTGAAGGCACTTGGAGATGCCCCTTTGGGAGGGAATTAAGACATGAAGGGGGCGCCCTCGTGATGGGATTGGTGCCCTTAGAAGAAGAGACGTGACAGGGTTTGCTCCCTCCCTCTCTGTCTCTCTTTGTCTCTCTGTCCCTGTCTCTGTCCTTCTCTCTCTCTCCACTGTCCCCCACCTCCCCCTCCCACCACCACCTGACCATCTGCCCTCGCCAGACACCAAACCTGCCGGCACCTTGACCTTGCACTTCCAGCCTCCAGAACAGTGAGAAAAGAAATTTTTGTTGTTTAAGCTGCCCAGTTTGTGATGTCTTGCTACGGCAGCCTGAGCAGACTAACCTACCGTGTTAAACCTCGTGGAAGTTTCCAGTGGGACGGTCACTCCTTCTTTCACTTATATAGTATTGGCTGAGCTCCTCTGGAGTCAGGGGCCTGGCTGGGCCCTGGGACCCGGGACGGCAGGCATCCTCTGTGCCTTTTACCTTCAAAGTGCTTTGTGGTTCTCAAAGAGGGTGCCTTCAAAGGCGTAGTCCCTGCTCCTATCTGACCACAGAAACCTTTCTTTGAGGAGCAGTGTGCCAAAACAGATACTTTGAGGAACACTCAGTAATACTTTGGTCCAAAGGGGAGTTGGATGCTTTGGTTCGTGTTTCACCATGGCTATTACCTGATCCGGCAGAATGGAGTGGGGCTCAGTACCGAGTACCAGGCTGAACACTGGGAAGACTGAAGAGCAAAGAGACGGTAGGGAAAGAGAAACCACAGCGTATTGGAGAGGACAGGGCCCTTGGAACAAGGTGGACCAGGGTTCAAGACCTGGGTTTGCTATTTATGAGCTGTGTGACCTCTGACTAGTTACTTGACCTCTCTGTGCTTCCGTTTCTTTCCGCGTAAAGTAAGGATATCTTGGAACATCAGGGATGCCTCAAGATAAAACAGATATAAAGTACTTGGTACTCACACATGTGCCATAGGTGGTAGCCATCACTATGTCATGTATAGGCCGCACCCTCAGTGGGCAGAAATCAGAGGACTCGGCTGCTCTGGTCCAGGGTCTGTGAGCAAATCCCCCAGCCGCGTCCCAACACCCATTCAGAAACCAGATTCCTCCCGGGGCAGCCAGATCCTCGTTGCCTTTTGGTCCCTTCGGAGCCCCCAGCCCTCTGGGCCACTGTCCCCACCAGCCCCATCTCCCACGTTGGCCCAGGGAGCCCAGGCTGGGGTGTGCGGATTAACCCTCTATTGCTCTTTACTCAGTGGTCATCGTTGCCCTGCACTTAAGTGGAGGCCTAATTACCAGCACCTAATTCACGTCTTCCCTGGCAGGACGATAGCCAGCGCGTCCTTCTTTGATCTGCAAGAACTTTGCTGGAGTTTGAGATGGGCCAGGTTTGTGTTTCCGCACTCTGATCTGTTGTATTATCCCCCCCAGAGGAGCCGGGGAAGCTTTTTCAGACTTACATTGTAAGTGTGCCTTGCCAGGTCCTTGGCCCCTGTTTGTTTTTTGGGTTTCTTTTTTCAGTAAACAGGGTTGCCCCATCCCCTGTTTAACTTCGCTATTAAAACTCTCTGCGAATTGATGTAAGCTTTTATATACAGGATGGATAAACAACAAGGTCCTACTGTAGAGCACAGGGAACTATATTCAATATCCTGGGATAAACCAGGATGGAAAAGAATATAAAAGAAAGAATGTATATATGTGTGTAACTGAATCACTTTGCTGGACAGCAGAAATTAACATAGTAAATCAACTATACTTCAATTAAAGATATATACTGATTAAAAAAAAACTCTGTGCGAATCCACTGAAATGTGGAATCGAAATACAGCCTGGACCAGTCGAGGTTTGACACCCTCCCCCGCCCACACCTGGTGTGTGCTGTGTAGTATTCGCGTGCTTTCTTTCTCTCCTCCGTGTTCCTGGGGATGCTGGAAAGAAGACGGGACCCGGGTCACGGAAAGGGGCTTGAATCTCTTTCCCCCGCAGGCTCCCTCCATCACAGTGGACACGGTTCCTCCAAGACACGGTTTCCTCTTCTGAAAAGGGGGTTGGCTGAGAATTTCTCGGTGTATTAGTTTGCTGAGGCTGCCATCACAGGGTACCACAGGCTGGGGGGGTTTAAACAATAAAAATGTATTTGCTCGCAGTTCTGGAGGCTGGAGATCCAAGATCAAGGTGTCACCAGGGTTCTTCTGAGGCCTCTCCGTGGCTTGCGGATGGTCGTTTTCTCCCTGCGTCCACACGTGGTCGTCCCTCTGTGTCTGCGCCCCAATCTCCTCTTCTTAGAAGGACACCAGTCATGTTGGGTTAGGACCCACACTAATGACCTCCTTTTACCTTAATGACCTTTTTAAAGGAGCCGTCCCCAAACAGTCATGATCTGAGGTCCTGGGGGTTAGGACCTCAATATACGAATTGTGGGCGGGGGGACAGGGGCACAATTCGGCCTGTAACTCCAGATGTAGCGTAGGGGGACGTGGTTGTATTTATCACGTGGTTGTATAGCGTGCATTGTTGAAACCGAATCTGGTGACAGCCCAGTACCTTCTGTCATTTCGCAAGTTTTCCTCGCTAGCAGTCACCCACACGTTTCATGCCATACAATGTGAATGAGGATGTTCTTGTAAAGGGCACCAGAAAGAACCTTTGCTATTGGAAGATAGTCTGAAACAGCGTGAGACTGACTGCTGGAGCTGGATCCCAGCAAGAACTGAAGCAAGTTACATAACTTCTGTGCTGGACCTCATTTACAGGCAGGGCTGTCACAGGACTGTCGCGATGATGAAATGAGATGATGACTACGCAAAGCTCTTAGCAGAAAGCTTGGAGCATCCTACGTGCATGACCAGGAGCTCTAGTCATGGGATTACTTGGGATTAGGAGCTCTTGGGATTGCTTCCGGTCGGGCCCTTGGATGAAAGCCATCGATGGAAGACAGTCAGGCTAACGTGGGGTTTGTGCGGTTTGTTTCTGGAGTTGAGTTATTCAGGCTCTCCCTGGCTTTTTCCAAGAGAAATGGTTCCAATTCCTTTAAGCTTGCCTCACAGGCCCTTGTTTCCACTGCTTTGATCACTTCTGTGCCTCTTGCTGGACACTCTCCAACCTCCCCAAAGCCCTTTCAGGAGGGTGACACAGACCCAACGCAGCGGCCTAATGAGGAGCTGACGAATGCGGACTCGAGAAGCTGGAGAACTTGGGGGCCGGGGCATGTCACGGGCCTTTTATGCATGTGGAATCCAGCCGGCTTTGAAGAAGGCAAGGTGCTCTGTTGACTACGACCAGATGCCCCGGACTTTCCAGGATGGGCTTTTTGGAGATGGTTCAGATTCAAATATTCTATTTGATGGTCCCCATAAACCTGTAAAACGTCCCAGAACTTCTAACTTTTCTGCTTCCACACTGCAGGCCCCAGAGTGCCTCCTACACAGGGATGGGACACTGAAGTGTCCCCCAGCCTGGCAGGGGACAGATGACATCCCCATGTGGCGAGGTCACATGGTGGCGGTACTAGATTTCAAAGACCCTTCCCTGTAGCAAACCGGGAGTTATTCTTCATGCCAGACCACTCTGTTGGGAGTCTGTGGCCCCTTGGACAGCAATCCCCACTGGGCCTTCCTCTCCATCCCCGTGTCTGGCCCTGATCCGTAGCTCAGGGTAAAGCACCTAGTGGGTGCTCACCTGGTGTCGGTGACCCACTGGGAGCTGGTCCTGTCTTCATCCTCCACATGTGGTGGCCGCTTTCAGCCCGAAATAGATCCCTGTCTAATGGTACTGTTGAGTTCCATCCGGTTTTTGTAGGGTCGTGTTTTCAATTTGTCGTGGTTGTTTTGAACTTGATTCTTGGCTTTCTGAGCGGGAGTCACTCCACCAAGTTTAGCATCATGTGAGGATTTGATGAGCACAGCCTCCATCCTTTTGTTTAAGTCATTAGTAAAGAGAGGCCCGGCACTTAATCCCCATAGGGGCGGCATCCTTTCAAGCCGATGCTGTAGTACTGATTATGCAGTAAAGCGTGGCTTTCCTTGCTGGCCCTAGAAAGTGCGTTCATTGTAGAACATTTACAAAGTGCAGATAAGCATAAGAAGGAAATAAAAATAACCTGTAATCCCACCATGCAGGTGTAAGTGCTGTCTTTTGGTGTGAGTCCTTCTTGTTTAATATATATGTATACACACACACATTAATCAACGGGGATTAAATGATACACATTTGTGTTTATTTGTGAACTTGAACGTATGGCTTGAGAGCTAGTCACTATCCATGCTCAGCTACTACACGGACGTGCCCAAATCAAAAGCTTTTATATGTAATGTGTACACACAAGCACACATGCGAGTGCAACCCACACTACAGCTGACCCCTGAACAACACGGGTTTGAACTGCATGGGTCCACTTAGACAAGGATTTTTTTCAGTAGTAAACATTACAGTACTACATGATCCGTGGTTGGTTGAATCTGCGGATGGGAGGACCCCGGGATGCAGAGGAGCCGTCGGCACGGAGGAGACACAGATAGGGAGCATGAACTATAAATTATACTCAGATTTTTAACTGCATGGTGGGTTGGCACCCCGTAACCCCTGCCTTGTTCAAGAGTTAACTGTATACTCCATGAATACCTCAAATTATACTCAGATTTTTAACTGCATGGTGAGTTGGCACCCTGTAACCCCTGCCTTGTTCAAGAGTTAACTGTATACTCCATGAATACCTCCATGAAATGGTCCAAGAAAACAAGGGTAGCACTGTTAATTCCTTTGAGAAAGGCTTTTCACTATACTGGCCTCTAGGAGATTCCCAATGTGTGTACACATAGTAAAGGCTCTGAGAAGTTCTGCAGTAAAAAAAAAAAAAAAAAGAAAAATCCTATGTAATTTTTTCAAACTCAGCATTCCCCAAATTTAATTATCTATAAAACCCTGTTTCTAGACACACCTATTAATATTTCTTCAAGAAACATTTGTAGAAATGCTGTTATCAATTAAGTCTTGACATCAGGACGAAGAGTAATAATAATTTTTTTTTTTTTTTTTGTGGTACGCGGGCCTCTCACTGTTGTGGCCTCTCCCATTGCGGAGCACAGGCTCCGGACGCGCAGGCTCAGCGGCCATGGCTCACGGGCCCAGCAGCTCCGCGGCATGTGGGATCTTCCCGGACCGGGGCACGAACCCGCGTCCCCTGCATCGGCAGGAGGACTCTCAACCACTGCGCCACCAGGGAATCCCAATAATACTTCTTAAAAGCACTTGACTTAAAGTCAGGAGACCAGATCCCACCTTTGCCTTTAATGAGCTTATGACCTTGGATAAGTTACTTTTGTCTGAGCCTTGGTTTAGCAAAATGCTTGGATTTCCCTGTTAACCCCAACGTGCCCTGTTTTTGCCTTAAAGTGAAGATGAATTAAGTTAAATCGCTCTGGGATCATGTGCTCCTCACAGCACACGATCAGTGTGTCACAGCGTCACCTGGTTATTTCCTCCGTCTCACGGTAACGGGCATCCTTTATTTAGCACTTCATAGGTTAGCTCACTGGGTCCTTAGGGCAGGTAGAAGGAACTGGAGGGGTTAATGCACTTGCCCGGTGGCCACGTAATCAGTGTGGGAATTAGGATTTGAAACCTAGGGCCCCTGCTCTTGTCACTAAGCCGTACCACCCCATTCCTCCCCCCCAGATGGTTGTTGATCAGTTCTAGCATCTTCCCAGGAAAGCTTCAGCCTGCGGCTCACTGGGTAATAGGACTTCTCTGCTCTTTTCCTTCTTCAGAGGTGAGTAGTCATTTGCCACGTCCCACTCTTGGGGCCCCCTCGTCCTCTGTGATGCCACTAGGATAACAGGCCCACCCAGGCATGCACCAGTCCCTTGGGGATCCCTCAGGTGCACCTCCACAGGTCCTGCTGGTTTGAATAAATCTGGCCTCCAAGTTCTCCACAGTTTTCTCCCATCTCCAAGGGAGCCTTCCTTTATCACGGAGACTTCGTCTAATCCCCTGGTGGTATCAGCTCTCTGTACCGCCAAAGGGAAAGGATCATTCCTGTTCACTGCCCTATTTTCTTGCCTTCCCCTTCCTGTCTTTAAAGGGAGTGTGTGTGCCTGTGTGTGTGTGTGTGTGTGTGTGTGTGTGTGTGAGGTGGGGGGAAGGTAAGTTTGCACCAGCCTCTCCAGCCTGCCTATTCTATTTAATAAGAAATAGCTAAGGGACTTCCCTGGCTGTCCAGTGCTTAAGACTCTGCGCTTCCAATGCAGGGGGCCGTGGGTTCAATCCCTGGTTGTGGATTGAACACAAGCTGCGTGGTGTGGCCAAAAAGAAAAAAAATAAGAAAAAAAAGCAATAGCTAAGATTCACTGGGTGTTTACTACGTGGCAGGCACTGTTCATGTGGGCTCTTATCTCAAGAACACTATGAGGTAGCGTTCTTAAATTTACGGATGAATCCATGGAAACAGAGAGGTTGAGTCATTTACCTAAAGCCACACAGCATGTAGGAGTTCGAGCAGAGACAAACCCAGGCTCAGCCCTTCCTCCAGGGGCTGTGCGATTAACGCCTCTGTAATAGCACCCCGCTCCCACCGGGCCCCTCCCCTCCTCCCCCACTTCCTGCCCGCCTGGTACTGAGGGTGCGCCCACCGCCCCCAGCTTCTCCTCCACTCTGCACAAACCTCACTCTCCCCGGTCTCTCCATCGAGTCACACTTGCTCTGGTCCTCCCAGCCTTCTCTTAGTCCCTAAAATGCCCTCTCCTGCTTCCTGCCAAGAAGAGAGGACCTGAGGAGCCCCCAGAACGTCCCTGGGCAAGGTGGGTGATGCAGTTTCGGCCAAGGGGGAGGAAGGCCTCTCAGCATCTGCTTTCTGGTGCCCATCCTCCTGCAGGACCCGAGGGGACGTGATCAGCGTGTCACAGAGCCACCTACCGGCGGCTCTGAGAACAGGCCCTGGAACAGGCTCAGGCCTGAGACAGCAGATGGACACAGTTACTTGGCAGGGTTTTCTGTCTGTTCTGCCCCTTCCCGGGCCAGGCTAGACTCCCCGAGAAGGCCCGGGAAGACCCAGCTCTCTTCCTCTTGCCCTGCTCTGAGGACAAAGCCAAAGGGAAGGGGTCACTTTTATGGCAAAGCATCAGCCCCTGACGATGAGAGGCTGCTCACAGCTTAGGTGTCAGAAAGAGGACGGCACAGAGCCATTCAGAGCCCGATAAACAAAGGGTGGTTTTTCAGTCTTATAAATGGAGGGACAGTAACAGCTCTTGCAGGTCGATTGTACATGAAGTGTGTTATTCGGGAAGGACCGTCCTCCTCGGCTGGCCGTCTCCCTTTGAGTCAGGGTTTACAACCCCATCTCCAGGGCCCGGCACTGTTTGATGCAGAGAGAAGAGGCCACCATTCTGGTTAATTGCCATAATTTGCCTGTTCAGATATTGAGCTGTAAGGTGGCTGTAAGGAGCAGAGCATGGCCACTTCCAAGGAAATCACTGACCGAGAAGACAGCCAGGGAGATTGCACCTCAGGTGTTGTGTCAAAGAACGCGGGACACCGCTGCCAGCCATGCCCCCCGACCCTCTCCCTGCTCAGAGAAGAACATGAGAGGTGGGGCGAATACACACGCATATCTAAGTCACAGCAAAGAGGTGGCGACCCATGCACCCAAAGCATCTCCAAGGTTCTCTCCTGCCTGAACCCCTCCCAGCTGATTTGTCCCTCTGAATGGGGGCCTTATTCTCTAGCCAACATTTGTGAATACTCAGATGCACCTTGCACAGTATTGGGTTTCAGGAAATGGCAAGAGGCTTAAACGCGATCACCATCCTTCTCCAATGTAAGAGGGAGAGCCTTCATATTTAAATATCGGGTCTAGTTATTCTCATGAGTATATTCCTAGAAGGCAAGTCCGAGGAATTTACAGACTCTGTGCTTAAAGAAGATCTAAACCCAGGAAAAGCTAGAGTGATACAGTCATTTAAGAATAGATACCAGGGTTTCCTCAAGACAATCAGATGGCTATTCCCAAGTACTTGGTGCAGATGTGGTCTGACAATTGGAAAGGTGACCATGGATGGTGTAAACATGGAAGGCTTCTTAGAGGAGGAGAGATTGAAAAGGGTCTTAAAGGATGAATAGGCTTTGGCAGGAGGAGACAATGCCAAGGGCAGAGGACATACGAGGAAGTAAACCCATTTGTCTGGAACAGGAAGGAAACCCTGTGACCGAAAGTCCCAACCCCTGAAGTGGATTGTGGCCAGTTTGCAACAGGTTTTGAACAGCCAGCTAAGGGGTCTGGGCTCTCTCGGTGTCCTGAGGCAGCCACTGAAGGTTCTTAAACGGGGGAATCAATAGGATCAGAGCAATGCATCTGGACGACTGCAGCAGGAAAAGCGTTAAGAAACTGATGGAATGGTTCCAGAATGGGAAAAACAGTAGAACCCCATGACTGGGGGACACAGGGTAGGGGGAGGTCCCTGCATGCCCAGCTGGGATAGAGAAGCAGGCCTATTGGGTCCTTCTTCCCTGGAGCTATTGACAGGGTGAAGTTTCAAGCACCGGGTGTTTGGTTTGGTTTTAACATCTTTATTGGAGTATAATTGCTTTACAATGGTGTGTTAGTTTCTGCTTTATAACAAAGTGAATCAGCTATGTGTATACATATATCCCCATATCCCCTCCCTCTTGCGTCTCCCTCCCACCCTCCCTATCCCACCCCTCTAGGTGGTCACAAAGCACCGAGCTGATCTCCCTGTGCTATGTGCTGCTTCCCACTAGCTATCTGCTTTACGTCTGGTAGTGTATATGTGTCCATGCCACTCTCTCACTTCATCCATCGGGTGTTTTTAAAGGGGCTGGGCCTGAGCATGGTCTTTGGGTGTTCAGATGCAGCAGGAGTTTCCCTGGGATGGGGCAGGAGGGGGCCCAGGGTAAGACAGAGGCAGGCCCAGGACATTCATTCCATAATGTTACCTTGAGTCCTGGATGACGGGGCGGGGGTGGGGGGGGGGCGGCGCAGCTAGCCTCGCGCTCTCCTGCAGAAAACACAGTCGTTAAAAAAAAAAAGGTAAAAAGAAATAGATGAAAAGAGTGTTATATTTTAACCCCACCTATCCAGAATATTGTCATTTTAATGTGTAATCGAGGCTTTAAAATTGTTATGGAGATCTTTGACACTCTTTTCAGTTTGTTTTGTTTTGTAACGAGTTGGCCAAAAAGTTCACTCGGGGTGGTCCGTAGCTGTGTTAGAAAAACCCAAACTAACTTTTTGGCCAACCCAATACCAACTCTTTGAAATCTGGTGCGTATCTTACCTGCAGAGCACATCTCAGTGTGGACCAGTCCCATTCCAAGTTCTCTGAGAGCCACGGCTGCTACCTCTAGACAGCACTGAGTTAACCTGGAAAGCATTGTTTTGCAAATCCCAGGTGACCTTCTTCCCCAGGGGACATTGCTAATGTCTAGGGACAGTTTTGGTTGTATCGGGGGGTAGAGACCAAAGATGTGCTAAACATCCTTCAAGGCACCAGGCAGCACGCCCACAGCAAAGAATGACCCGGCCCAACCCGTTGATAGGGGCCACAGGACACTGGGCGGAAGTGGGCACTCAGGGCCAGGTTGTCAGGGCGATGCCACTGCAGACACTCCCGCTAGAGCTCAGGCCTCGCCTCAGACCGGGCAGGCTTCCAGGCGCCAGTGTCAGGCCTTCCTGGTGCTTTGTGATATGGCATGGACTCCACCCTGAGCCACTCAGATAAGACAGATTGTGTTTGGAATGACTATAGTCCTGCAATTACCCTCACCCCACCCCGCCCAAACCTCAGCATTGTGGTTACTGGATTGTGTGCTTCCCGCTCAGGGCAACCGTGCAATGGACAATCATGGGAATGGCCACCCCTACAGTTGTGCAGTGTGCAACCTATACGACTGTACGAGACAGCTCCACTTCCAGAAACCAGGGAACTGTGTCTCATTATTGCAGCAGCCTCTTCTGGTTTTCTTCTCTGCCATCCCCACGTTTAGAAGCCACAAAGTAACAGAGCAACTGATGACGATCTATGTAGTAGAAGAAGACTCTCTCTTTCCATGTGGGAGCCACAGTTGAGAATCGAAAGTACCACTGACTTTCTGTCCAGGATTCCTTCTCTTAAGACAGGGATCCTGCTTTTTTTTATAAGGACAACTTTCCCTCCTTTTTTCCTTCCTTCCCTACCTACAAACATTTATTATAGGGCAAAGTTGTGAGCTCATGGGGGTTGGGCTAGGTCTCTGAGCAGATCAAGGCAGAAGGATCACTGCTGGCTGCAACGACATTTCTGCAGGAAATTAAGATAAACTTGGAGCAAACTGTTTTCGGTAGAACCGGCTCAGTAGATGTTCGTAGGTGATATGATTTTTTTTAAATCTATCATCCAAAAACAAAGGCAATTCTGACTGAAAGCAAGAGTATATACAGCATTATGACTATGCATAGGCACTCGGGCCAGGCTTCTCTACTGGCTTACTGTGCTACCTTAGACAATTACTTAAATGCTCTGTGTCTCAGTTTCCCTGTTTGTAAAATGGAAAGATAATAATACCTACCTCAGAAGGTGGCCATGGGAATTTTAACAAGTCAATATATGTAAAATGCTTAGAATCATGTTTACCACAGAGTAAGTGTTCAATAAATGTTAGCCTGGAAGATAAACAGATTTTTGGGGTTTTTTTTTGTTTTTGTTTTTTACTGCAGAATTGCTCAGTCTTTGACATGCTTATGTGCTTATGTGACTCCTGAGGCAAGGAGTGGGGTAAAATAGATAGTATTTCCTAATCTTATTTGACCACTGTTTTAGACTGGGCCCTCTAGGAGACAAAGAAGAAAGTGCTGATGCTTTACTTGTGGGGATAAAGGCAGTAGGGATGACGGGAGGAGAAAGGGGGCAAGGAGAGGTGCAAAGCGTCATCACACGATACGTCATCTCCCTGGCTACCACCTGACCACGAGGCTGCCCAGCAGGCGTGCTTGCTGGGCTCACAGGATTTCTCCAGACCCCTCAGCAGTGATTCCAGATTCCATATCCGGAGGTGTGAGTTTCCGTCTCAGTGTTCAAGAAGAGCGAGGACGCCAGCCCAGAGCAGGGACGAAGACAGGCAAGGGGATCTGAGGGCGCCCACGGCTTCATGGCAAGGACAACCACGGAGCTCATTCAGGGGGAGTCTTCTCTTGGTAGATGCTCCGGGAAACAGGCTGCAACCTGCCTGCAATGACTCAGAGAGCCACAGTCCTGAATCTGACCCTCCAGGGACCACAAGGAAATTGCTCCAATAGGAAGAATACATGATTCGTTTTGGGAGGACCCCACCTGGTGAGGTCAGAAAGTGAGGTGTGATGCGGGAGGGGAGAAGCCGTGTCCATGCAGCAAGTACTAGCTCCCTAGGGCCACCGTCACAAAGCACCACAAACGGATGGCTGGGAACAACAGAAATTTATTCTCTCACAGTCCTGAAGTCCAAACTCAAGGTGCTGGCAGGGCCAGGCTCGAAGGGAGGAGACTTCCTTGCCCTTATCCTCACTTGTCGTGGTGGCAGGCGAGCCTTGAAGGTCCTGGGCTTGCGGCCACCTCACCCCAATCTCTGCCTGCGTCTAACCTGGCTTCTCCTCTGCAAACGTTTCTGAGTCTCCTCGGGGCCCTCCCTACTCCAGTAGGCCTACAGCTTAACCAATTACGTCGGCAACAACCCTACTTCCAAAGAAGTTCACATTCTGCGGTTCTGGGAAGGACACAAGTTTGGGGGGAACACTGCCCACAGCAGGGACAGCACGCACAAAGGGCAGGAAGAAGAAAGGGAAAGCCAGGCCACAGAAAGCGGCTGGAGCGGCGGCGTGCCTCCAGGGCTTAGCCTGACCCAGGAGTGAGCCTTCTCATCAGAACTTTGCTCTAGAGAGAACCTGGGCCCCATGTGGCCTGCAGTTTGAAGGGATCTGAGTTGAGCAACGTGATGCGATGATTTATAATAAGAAATGTATATTTGGTGTTTGTCCCTCGTCTGGCCCGGAGCTCCTAAAACCCTTGGAATTTGCTAAGTGATGAGAGCGATCAAGGTGTCTTTTGTTATGTTAATGAAATGACTTTTGGACCCGCACCTAAGGATGGGGGCTGGTTGCCAGGAGACCCAACCGAGTTATTAGACTGTTGGAAGTTTCAATCCCATCCCTCCACCCCCTACCCCAAGAGGAGAGGGGCTGGAGGTTGAATCAGTCGCCAGTGGACAATGATTTAATCAATCCTGCCTAGGTAATGAAACCTCCGTAAAAACCCCAAAAAGGACGGGTTCGGAGGGCACGTGGAGGTCTGAGGAGAGCGTCGTGCCTGGAAAGGGCGCGCAAGCTTTCCCCATACCTTGCACCATATGCATCTCTTCCATCGGTCTGCTCATAACTCACATCCTTTTACAATAAACGGGTAATCTAGTGAGTAAAATGTCTCTCTGAGTTCTGTGAGCCACCCTAGCAAATTAGTCGAACCCAAGGAGGGGGTCGTTGGACCCTCGGATCTGTAGCAATTCGGTCAGACACGTGGGCGACAATTTGGACTTTCAGCTGGCGTCTGAAGGGCAAGGGGCAGTCTTGTAGGACCGAGCCCTTCGCCTGTGGGATCTGATGCTGTTTCCGGGCAGACCGTGTCAGAGCTGAGTTGAACTGTAGGACACCCTGCTGGTGTCGCAGAGAATTGCTTGGTTGTGGCTGGGGGAAAACCCCACATCCTGGCATCGGTGTCAAAATCTGGAGCAGGTTAAGCTGGGGAGCCTTCGGGATGGTTTTGAGATCTGGGCTAGGTCTTGAGCAGGCAGTGGATGGGGAGGGAGGTGGGCACGGAAGGCCCAGAGCCCCAAACACGTTGTACGTCGGCTGCGTGCGCGTTTTCGGTTCAGTCCGGATGGAGACACCGTGGCGGGAAGGGAGCCGTGCGGGGTGGCCTCGGAGGCCCAGGGTGCGGGGTCCTGCTGTCTGAGGACGACTCTGCCGGCCCGTGTGCGGTGGGACCGTGCCTCTGACGTTGGACTAGGACGTGCTGAGCCACAGTCCCATGGCCCCTGACCCCAGACATCCCCTGGAGGACCCCAGCCTCTCACGGCAGCTTCTGGAGACTTTCCTAGAGATGGGCTTTCTGAGGCACAGCCCCAGACGACCTGCTGCTCCCCCGCCCGTCCCCCATGGGGGCGGGGCGCTAACGTCTGGCCCCTCCCGGGCTTCCCCCCTCCTTCCCCGACGCACCAGTAACCACGGAGGGGAGAAAGTAGAGGAGAGCAGCGCTGGAGAATGCTGGGGTCAGGAACTCGGGGAAGAATCTCAAATATGAGAGGCTCTGCTGACATGACTTAAGATGTGGGTGGCTGGAAGCTGCAGGGGATTTTAGATTAAAAGAGTTTCTGAAGACACTTCTTCAAGGTCAGTGACAGGAGGGTCCAGGCACATCTCCTGCCTCCTGCCAAGAATTCCAGAGGCCAGGACCCTCTTCTGGGAGCCGAGGTTGGAGAGTTTCCCAGGGAGCCCCCTCTCAGGGGCAGATTCCATCTCTCCCCATTTTCTTCCTCTAGAATCAAAAGCTGAGGGACACCTCAGCTTGAGGGGCCGGGGGCAGGAAAGAGGCAGACACGAGCATGAATTCCATCTCTCCACTGATTAACTGTGTGATCTTAGGCAACTGACTTAACCTCTCTGATCCTGTTTCTTCACCTATAAAAGTAGATTGAGACACTGAGTATAGTGCCTGGAGTAGGTGGTAGATGCTCAATGTCATTTTCCTCTTCAAAAGATGGCTAGTGGGGCAAGATTGTACACGTGAATTACACTACCGACTGGGCTGCCCAATCGGATTTCATGCATGCATGTCACAGATAGGTTGAGAGCTACTACCTGCCAATCACTGTCACGGGCACTAGGGATTTTGTAGTGAACAAAACAGGATCCCTAAAAGCTTGCACTCTGTTGGAGGAAGACAGAAATAAATAATCAGATAGACCCTTGAACAACACAGGTTTGAACTGCGTGGGTCCACTCGTATGCAGGGTTTTTTTTTCCGTCAATACTACGGTACAACACAGTCTGCAGTTGGCTGAGTCAGCAAATAAGGAACCTAGTATATGGAGAGTCGACTGCAAAGTTAATACACGGTGGCACCCCCTAAACCCCGTGTTGTTCAAGGGTCAACAGTATTTAATACATCAATTAATGCTAAGTGCTAAGAAGAAAGAAAGCAGCCCACGGGGGCCAGAGAGCTGGCAACGGGGACACATAGGAGGACCAGGGTGGAATTTGATTGATTGGGTAGCATTTTAAATAGGGACACCAGCGCAGGTCTCAGATCAGATGACCTTTAAAGAGAGACCAGACTCAAGCCAGGCAGAAGCAGCTACAGATGCAAAGCCCCTGGGCAGATGCAGGGGACAGCTGTGAGGTCAGAGCAGCTGAAATGCCAAGAACAGAGGGGTGAGGGGTCAGAAGTGAGGTCGGAAAGAACTGGGTTCGTATCATGGAAGGTCTTGTTGACCACGGCAAAGACTGCGGGCTTTATCTGCAGTGAAATAGGAGCCATCTTATCAATCCTATTTTTCCCACAACTCATATTCATTGGTGCCAGGCCTGGGGCGAAGCACTTGGCATACAATTAACTCTTACAAGAGCCCCTGAGGTGTGAGACCACTAGCCTCACGTTACAGATGAGGAAGGAGGCTCAGGCGTGGAAAGCATGAGTTGATTGCCCAGGCCTAGAAGTCCCTGACTCCATACCCTCCTTCCGTCTTGGACTACCTTTGCCACCGGGCCTCCAACTCTCCAACTTATTTCCTTGTTATCCAAAGAAGAAGGTCATGTCAAGACCCGTGTGAAGACAAACACAGACTGAAGAGAGGCACCCACAAGCCATCGAACTCCAGAACCTTGGAGAGAGACGTGGAATCTCGTTCTGGAAGGAACCTACCTTGCCAGCACCTTGATTTTGGACTTCTGACTTCCAGGACCATAGAAAGAATAAATTCCTGTTGCTTTCGGCCACCAGTTTCAAGATAATTTTCATGGCGGCCGTAGGAAACGGACACAGGTGTGCAGCATAATGGAACGAACCCTGAATTTAGAACAAGATGACCTGGGTTTGAGCCCTGGCTCTACACCTCCTAGCTGTGTATCTTCGCTCAACTCCTTTCCTTTCACCCAGGCCTCAGTGTCCTCCTCTGTAGAATGGGTACACTAATACCTGGCTTCCAGAGCTGTAGTGAGAATAACACGGGATCTAAGACAACACGGGTAAGACCTGGCAGACTCGGCAGAGCTCCTACGCCATAGAAGGGTGGGCTTGGGCAGACGAGATGATGAGCTGGAATCCCTGCTGCCCAAGACAGCACTCGGGACAGGGCCTAGAAGCAGCAACGCCCGGGTACTTGCTTCCAAACGCTCTAGCATGTTGTTGGCAACGTGGCTTCTCCCTGACGTCACCTCCTGAAGAGGAAGGGTGCCAACGCCCTGGCACTGGATCCTCAGCCGGTGCTTCCTGCCAGGAATCTGGGTGTGTGCAGGGGGTGGGAGCCCCATGCCAAAAGGGGAGTCTTAGGGCTTCAAAGCCCAAGAAAAGACAGTTAAGTTTATGGCGGACTTAGTCAGGAAACTGTAAACCTAGGACATGGCCCCCGTACAGAAGGTCCTTTGAGCACCGTCTCAGAACACATGGAACAGTCTGGGACCTGGTTCCAACAAAACTGTCTCTTAAAAATAAATTCAGAGTCTAGACAGGGTCATCAGAGCCTCTTTGCCACCCCCGGGTCTTCATACGTCATCAGGTTGGGGATCGTGCCCAGTGATAAACCAAGAAATTCCAAGTCCTGGGCCCCCAGCCCTAACCCAACCCCACCCTGGGTCTGGCTTTCACGAAGCCCCTCCCAGTGGAGAAAAACGGGAAGGAAACTGGAAACGGTACCTCGCACAGCCCATCCAGGCGGGCCAAGTATAAGGCTGAATCAGCCTCCCATCAGGGGCTGACTCAGTCACTGCAGCCTTGATTGGTGAAACCAAGTTTATGCAACAAAAATGTTGCCTTGTGGACCATGCACCAGAGATAAACAAAATCGTTTCATAATGATAAACGGATCAGTGAATCAAGAGGACATAACGGTCCTGAACATTTATGTTTCTAATAACAGTGCTTCAAAATCCATGAAGCAAAACCTGCTAGACCTGAGAGCGGAAGTAGACACATTCCCATTATAGTTGGAGATCCCAGCACTCCTCTCTATATCATTGATACATCATGTAGACAGAAAATCAGCAAAGATGTAGTAGGTTTGGACAACACTATCAACCAACTTGACCTAATTGACTGGAAGTAACCCAAATGCTCATCCACAGGGAATGAAAAAACAAATTGTGCTATACGCCTAGAGTGAAATGCTATCAGCAACAAAAAAGAATAAACTATGAATCATTCAATGAAATGGATGAACCTCAGAATTATTATGCTTAGCAAAAGAAGTGAATCAAAAAGGAGTACATACTTTATGAATCCTTTTTCTTTTTAAATCTTTTGGCCACGCCGCATGGCATGTGGGATCTTAGGTCCCTGACCAGGGATCGAACCCGCGCCCCTTGCAGTGGAAGTGCAGAGTCTTAACCACAGGAGCGCCAGAGAAGTCCATGAATCCATTTATATAAAGCTCCAGAAAATGCAAATTAATCTATAAAGACAGAAGGTAGATCATGGTTACTTGGGGAGAAAGGTGTGGGGAGGAGAGAGAGGGAATATTAACAAGGGGCATGAAGAAACTTTAGGGGGACAGAGAGCTTCTCACTCTCTTGGTTGTGATGATGGTTCATGGATATAGATGTACGTCGAAATTTGTCCAATTGTACATTTTATGTGCAGCCTATTATATGTCCATTACACCTTAAGAAAGCTGTTGTTTAAAATGTCCCTGGTGGCGCAGTGGTTGAGAGTCCGCCTGCCGATGCAGGGGACGCAGGTTCGTGCCCCGGTCTGGGAGGATCCCACATGCCGCGGAGTGGCTGGGCCCGTGAGCCATGGCCGCTGAGGCTGCGTGTCCGGAGCCTGTGCTCCGCAACGGGAGAGGCCGCAGCAGTGAGAGGCCCGCGTACTGCAAAAATATATATATATACATATATATCTTAAGGCTTTCCAGAAGGCAGAGGAGAAAGTCTCCCCTTGGAATCTTGTTTCCCAGCTGCACACTCTACCTGGTGCCCAGGCTGCTGTGCTCTGCTCCTGAGACATTTCCTGGTTTAGAGAGAGCATCTCTAAGAGGCCCAGTCCGGGGGCCGAGTATCCCAGGTGAAACCCCTCCCAGGAAGGGAAAACAGACAGGGATCCTTGGCAAGAAACGACAAAGATTTCACTGGGACAGAGTGACTTAAGGCTCTTGTTTGGGCCAGTGCTGGGCATCAGGTTCTCCTGGCATCTGGAGCTACAACACCCAACTCCACAGGTGTCTATTTCCATCTGGGACCTGAGGGACTGAGGGCCTCTTGGGGAAAATCTTCTTGTACACAACTGTCATTCAGTCATTGGCAGATGTATTTGGCAAACATGGGGCGGTGGTGCTGGGAAGGACTGGGTCATCTGAGAATCAGTCGCGTTGGGAAAAGGACTTTGGCCAGAGGGTGGCAGACGTGGCCACAGAACCTGGAGATCAGGGCTGAGCGTGGCTTGGGACGGAGCGTGCTGGCCGGGCCTTGACCATGTGAGCCTGGGAGGGAAGCTTTTTGTGTGAACTCAATCATCCCACTCACCTGTGATCTCAATGAGATACCGTATTGACCCCCAGAACAGGTGTCTATAAACCACAGGCCAAATCCGCCCTATTGCCTGCCTTTGTAAATAAAGTTTTATTGGAACACAAACCACCCCATTCATTTCTGCTTGGTCCATGGTGGTCATACCACCACGGCAGTTATATAGTAGCGTGATTGTGGTAGAGAACATAATGGTCTATAAAGCCTAAAACATTTACTATCTGGCTGCTAAGGAAATGTCCGCTCGGCCCTGGCCCTACTTGCCAGGCTTTATTACGGTGCGAATAATCTGTTTAGCCAGTAAGTAATTTTAAGACATTTTATTTGAAAGAAACAGATATAGATGAATGGATAACACGTAGTGTACACACACACACACACACACACACACACACACACACTGGAATGTTCTTCAGCTTTAAAAAAGAAGGAAATTCTGACACATGCTACAACATTGATGAAACTTCAGGACATTACGTGAAAAATCCAGTCACAGAAGGACACATACCGTATGATTCCACTCATGTGAGGTACTTAGAGGGGTCAAATTCATGGGGACAGAAAGTAGCAGGTGGTTGTCAGGACCTGGGGGGGAGGGGGGAGGTGGAGAGTTAGTGTTTGATGGGGACAGAGTTGCAATTTGGGAAGACAAGAAAGTTCTGGAGGTGAGTGATGGTGATGGTTTCCCAACAGTGCGAACGTACTTAATGCCGCTGAAGCTAAAAACGGCTAAGATGGTCAATTTTACGTTATATGCGTTCTATTACAATTTTTTAAAAAAAGAAAGAAAAAAGAGAAGCAGATAGGTGATGAAGTTGAATGTAATTTTCCGGGAAATTTCTTCTTTAGAGAAAATAGAGCACTTCAATGAGCTTTCAGACATCTTCCCTCTCCTCTGCTGCTCAGGACGCACAGGTGGGTGGAAGCTGTCCCCAAGCACTGCACATCCAGGGTCACGTGGTAGCCGTCCCAGGTGCTCTGAGGGAGTCATGTCCTCTCCTTCCTCTTTGGTCGAGGCGGGTCCCCTCGGTTCATGGGGCCCACGAAGGCCACTGCGCCCAAGCGGGCTTCTCAGGAGAGGGCGCCGGGGAACAGGCTGCCCGACCCGATGGGTGGGGTCCCTTGGGGGACAGGTCAGCAGGGAGGAGAGGCAGAGCCAGGACTGGCGTCTCCCCCGACCACTGCATCAGAGATCTCCCGGGAGAAGCGCGCAAGCTCACGGAAGGAGACGCGGAGAGGCTCTTACGGGTTGAAAGTGCGTGATGATGGTTGGCTGCCTCCTCCACCTCCGAAGGGTCACGTCTGTTTGTACAGGTGGGGCAGGAGGACAGGCCTGGGCCGAGAGCTCAGAGGGCCTCCAGTCGGGCCCAGCTCCCAGACCCCCGGGTTTTGTGACCTCTGGCGAAGAACTTCGTGAATCTGAGCCTGTCTTCGGGGGGTGTAGATGGGAAAACTAACATCTCGAGGGCGGCCACGATGAATCGATGGAGGGTTTATGGAAAGCACGCACGCGCTCTCCCAAAACTGGACTGGACGCCGTGGCCCCCAGCCTCAGCTCAAGTTCCCACTCCCCACAGCCAGCCCGTAGCGCAAGGCAGCGGATGGGTCCCCCCGAGTCTTCTCCAAAGACTGGCCCCTCCTCCGTCCAGCATGAGGGGGCTTTCCACTGGGAGGGTGGTGAATGAGGTTATCAGACACCTGCTCAGGCGCTGGAGAGGCTCACGTCTGTGTCAACCTGCCCATCCTGGGCGCCCAGGCCTGTCGGGGTGTTGAATGAAGCTGAGAAGCCTACCGCTGGGCCGACTTCTAAGTCCATCTGGGCAGCGTGGCCTGGGGCAGCCCCATTGACAAGCTGATGGACGGGCAGAGCCGTGCGGTGGCCGCCACTTCTGTCAAGGTGGAGCCTTCTGTGCATGAAGGGCAGAGGGAGTAAGAGTTAGAGAGCCGGGGACCATGGCCCTGAAGGAGGACCTTCCGAAGCACAAGACGGCCTCCTCCTGGCCACCCGGGGGACTGCGCCTGTCACAGCCCCTGTGGGGCTCCCTGTCTGGGGGTGGCCAGAGCCGACCACTCTGAGTGGGAACCCCCCTCCCCCGGTCACCATCCTTTAGAGGCAGCGCTAGAGAGAGCTCAGGCAGCCGGATTCTTGCAGGAGTCGTGCAACGTTGCCCTTGGACACAGTCTAGACCTGGGGGGGGATTGGCTGTGATCGGCTTCCCCTCCTGCTGGAGCTGGGGAGAGGGTGCGTGGCAGGGGGCTGGGTGTGAGGGTGGTGATGGAGACACAGGAGAAAGGGCTTGACTTGCCGCTGTTGTGTTAGGAATTGCAGACACCTCGGGCTTCTTAAAAAAACTCGCGTTGACCCCCTTCACCAAAACAGCAGTTAAAACCCAGAAATGAAAACAATAATGCTTCTGTGCAGGTTTTTTCAAATTAAATAAAGGGTGAAAGCAAACGATAAACTCAAGTAGGTGGCTCTGGGCTAATTCTTCTCGTCTGACTCTCAAGCCAGGCTACACGGGTACGAAAGGACATTCACTTTTCTCCTGTTGCTGAGCGTGGTGGCATTGTCAAATGACACTTTGTTGAAAATATTAAAACGTAGAGGTCACGCCAAACCCAGCTTGAAAGCGGGAGGACATTCTTTCGTCTACGCACCAGTGCATATTTGGAACCTTAGATGCAAATTCTTTGGAGACAGACGTGCTTTCCTGGCGGCAAGCACAGACAGAACGTTTGAAAGCAGGTCTCACTTTAATTTTTGACAAGTGTTAGGAAGACATACCCTTCGCAGCTTGAGAGAGATGGAGAAGGAAAACCAGCTTGCGTGTCAGAGAGTGGGGAGGGAGGGTGGGGAGAGGCAGAAGTGGCTTCTGGAAGGAACCGTCTGACTCAGTTTCCACGTCCACCGAAGGCTCTCTCTGGTGTTAAGGAGGGGGTGGCAGGGAGGCCACGAGGGCAAGTCCAATGACAGCATGGCAGCCATTGAGGTGGTGCAGGCACCTGGGAACCTGACAAGGAATCTGAATTTCTCCAGGGGCGTGGGGAGAGGGGGCAACAGAAGCTTGGGTTCCTGAAAACTCATGGGTGTTATCTAGTTTATAGTGGTTTGCATCCAGCCCTGAGCCTTGTGGTCCAGCTGAATTCTTGTAGGGCTCATGGGAAGTTGCCCTCAAAGTCTGCACCTGAGGGATTTGGAATGGGATTGTCCACCATCCTTTGGGGGCAGCCCTAGAGAGAGAGCACAGTCAGCCGAATTCTGACATTGCCCTCAGACAAAATGTAGACCTGGGGGATTTGGCTGTAATCACCTTCCCCTCCTATTGGAGAGGGTGCGTGAGGTCAGGGGGAGTATAATTTGTCCCTTCGCCCAGCCTTCCTGTGCTCATGCTCTGTCACGTGTAAACAAGACTCTGGGAAGTTAAGGAGGAGGGACAAGCAAGGCATGTTGGGTATATGCAGCAGGTGCCCGGAGCTGCCATTGCATCTTCCCAGCAACCCACGTTGGAGATGAGAAAATGCAGGTGAGGGCAGCCACGTAACCTGCCGAAGGTCCCCCAGCGAGCAAAGGGCAGGACCAAGATGCAACACAACCTTGCCTGGCTTTGAAGCTCTAGTTCCTTCTTCTGTACGGAGCCACCTACATGTATAAGAGAAAATCAGATGTCCAATGACCGGATTAAAGTCCCTTAGCAGTGGAAGAAATGAGACCAAAACACGCATGTCTCGGTCACTTAGTTTGGGTCGCTGCCCCTACGCATGAGTGACCTCCTGCATGCCTCACTGATATCTGATAGTTAAGGAAAAACCCTAGTGTGGCCAAGAGAAGGGAGTCTTGTTACCTCCTAAGCTCTCACGTGCTCTCTTAGCTTTCCTAAGCCACCCCCCAAATTCATCCCCATGGCCTTTAAAAAAAATTGAGGTATAATTCGTATACCACAAAATTCACTCTTTCAAAGTAGACAATTCAGTGGTTTTAGTATGTTAACAAAGTTGTGCAACCATCACCACTGTATAATTCCTCTAAAATTAGGAATTTCATCACCTGTAAAAGAAACCTCGTACCCACGGTCCTTCCTACCCCATCTCCAAGCCTCAGGCCTTGCCAATCGCTAGTCTACTTTCTGTCTCTATGGATTTGCCTTTTCTGGGCATTTCATAGATGGACTCGTGTACTATGTGGCCTGCTGTGTCTGGCTTCTTTCAGATAGCATAATGCTTTCAAAGTTCATCCTAGTTGTAGCATGTATCCGTACTTCATTCCTTTTTATGGCTGAAAAACATTCCCTCGTAGGAATAATTTGTATCTATTCATCAATTTGTCCACATCTTTGCCAACATCTGTTACTCTCTGTCTTTTTTATTGCAGCCGTCCTAGTGAGTGTGAAGGGCTACCTCATTGTGGCTTTTACTTGCATTTCTCTAAAGGCTACTGTTGTTGAGCGTCAATCATATTGGCTTGCACATCTTCTCTGGAGAAATGTCCAAATCCTTTGTCCATTTTTAAAATTGGTTAGTGGTCTTTTTGTTTTTGAGTTACAAGAGCTCTGGATATGAAGCCCTTATTAGATGTATGATTTGCAAATATTTTCTCCCATTCGGTGGGTTGTCTTTTCACTTTCTTGATTGTGTCCTTTGAAGCAATTAATTTTGATGAAGTTCAATTGATCAGTTTTGGGGGGATTCCTTTGCCTTTGGTGTTATATCTAAGAAGCTGTTGCCCGATCCAAGGTCATGAAGACTTACACCTATGTTTTCTTCTAAGAGTTTTAGCTCTTACATTTAGGTCTTTGCCCATATGCTGAGGTAATATGCGTATATGGTATGAGGGAGGGGTACGACTTCATTGTTTTGCTTGTGGATGTCCCCTTGTCCCAGCACCATTGGTTGAAAAGACTATTCATTCCCCACCAAACTGTCTTGACACATTTGTCTAAAATCAACTGATCATAAGTATATGGATTTATTTCTACACTCTCAATTCTATTCCATTGATCCACAGGTCTATCCTCATGCCAGGACCAAGCAGTCCTGATTCCTATAGCTTTGTATACATTTTTGATTACTGTAGCTTACTCTATGTTTTGAAATCGAGAAAGCATGAGTCTTCCAACTTAGGTCTGGTTTTTATTTTATTTTATTTATTTATTTTTGGCTGCACTGGGTCTTGGTTGCTGTGCGCGGGCTTCTCATTGCGGTGGCTTCCCTTGTTGCGGAGCACAGGCTCTAGGCGTGCGGGCTTCAGTAGTTGTGGCATGTGGGCTCAGTAGTTGTGACGCACGGGCTCAGTAGTTGTGGCATGTGGGCTCAGTAGTTGTGGCGCACGGGCTTAGTTGCTCCGTGGCATGTGGGATCTTCCCGGACGAGGGCTGGAACCTGTGTCCCCTGCATTTGCAGGTGGATCCTTAACCAGTGCGCCATCAGGGAAGCCCCTAGGTCTACTTTTTAAAGATTGTTTTGTCCATCAAGCCCCTGACCTTGGCCGCCTTTACCAAAAACGCGGGTAAGAAACCAAGAGCCACCTCCTCGCCCCAACCTCAAACCAAATCCTATTCAGTTGCCTTGACAAGCCCAGGCCAGCCAGACACATCGTCCCCTTTCCAAACTGACAAGCATGGTGCGTTCACGCTGGATCACCATGGACCAAGGGGGTGACCAGCCAAATCTTGAAGCCTCATCCCTCTTCTGATCATGAATCCTTCCAGGCTTTGAATCTGTCTGTATCAAAAAAAAAAAAAAAAAAAAAGAGGAAAATACATTGCCAAAATCCAGGCATCTTGTGTCTCATTTATATCTTGCCTCTGCAGTGTAAGACCTGCCCAGAAAGCCCACCTCTACCCCCTTCCTTCCTTCCCCTCCTCCCCGTTTCCCACTACTCCCCCCCCACCCTTTTGAGCTGGGTTGAGTCAGCCTCGCCTGTGTCCCGCCCCTGCGGTCTCCGGCCCAAGCTGCCCGCCACCCCCTGGGCAGTTCCTTGGCAGAGATTTGAAACGTTTCTATTGAAATGACATTTGAACAAACGCGGAGGGGTTCAGTTGTACTTCAATCAAATTCCGTCAGATCCAGTTGGGAGCCGGGTCCCTGTGGACAGTGCACACGGAGTTCCCTCTGTTTTCTGATTTGAATTGCTTTGTTCTTGGTCCAGGAAGGGGGAAAGAGGGGGATGCATTTGGCCTAAAATGAAACATTTCCCTTTTAAGTCAAAAACTTGAACGTGGCTTGAAGGAGAGAGTTTAAGCTCCATAATCCCCGGTCCTGAGCAAAGCAGTAACAAGCCTGCCGTTTCCTTTCTGAAGGAGGGGAGTCAGGGCAACAGCTATTGGGTAGAGCAGCCTGGCATCCCCGCGAGCCTGCCCGGAGTGGCATTTCACATGCTCCCGGGGCCACCGCTCAGAAATCATGTCCCGCAAGGCAGCTGGGCCTGTTTCCTTTCCCAGTCTGGGCAGAGATGCTCTGTGTTTCAACTGCTGGGGGAAACAACCCCAAAGCAGCTTTTCTGTGGCTCCCAGCTCTTTTCTTCCACTTTTGCTGCCTGGGCGGGTTCCCCCCCTGCCCCTCACTGCACCATCACAACAGGAGCTGCCACTGGTCTTTAACCAGCCCTGCTACCTGTAACCAGCAGCGGTTCTGTCACAGTCTTTCTTCTCTCCCCGCCCACCAGCCATTAGCAAGTGACGGAGTCTTGAGGGAGCGGAGTGGGTGTCAGGTCTTTGGGTTCCAAAAGTTTGGTTGTTCTCGCCCCAGACGTGAGAAAATCGGGCCAGATAACACTCTAAATTATCATCCATTTTGAAAACATTTGAATCGTCGTGGAATAGCCTCAAAGGGACGTGAGCAGGTATCTAGTTAGATTTTCTCATTTTTCTAATGAAAAAGTGTGCACCTGACTGAGTCCCAGCCTCCAGGCACGGAAGGCTTATTTGACTGGGACTTAGTGCTTCGAGCCTCTCCCTCGCAACACCTTCTGCCACCTATTTATTTTTAAATTTTATTATTTTAATTTAATTTTTATTTTATATTGGAGCACAGTTGATTTACAATGTTATGTGAGTTTCAGCCAGACACACCGTCCCCTTTCCAAACTGACAAGCGTGGTGCGTTCACGCTGGATAACCATGGACCAAGGGGGTGACTAGCCAAATCTTGAAGCCTTCAAGCCAATAATGTCAAAGAAGCCAATAATGTCTTCTTTCCCCACATGCTCTTCTAGAACCTTGGCATCCCCCTGCCCTTGAACCAGGGTGGGCCTGAGGGCTGCCTGACCAGTAGAGGATGTAGGAGTGACACCATGTGATATCAAAGGCTAAGTCATAGAAATGCCGTGCAGTCTGCCTTTTGCTCTTCTGGGGTGCTCCTTCTTTCCCCTCCCCCAGCCCACACTTCTCTAACACATCTGTTTATACTGCGGGGTTCACCTCAAAAATTTCCTCCCCAAGAAGCTGTCCATGATCTGTCCTGCTCCCAAGTGTACAGTGCCTGACCGTGGCCAAAGGGATCTGATCACCGTGCCCAAGAAAAAATCCAGGGCGAGGTGCTTCTGGGATTGGCACAGCATTTCTACGAGGCCCTCTAGGAATCAGGTTCTCTCTTTCCATGTTGTGAAACCCAGCATTTGACTTTCCATCCTTGGTTTGATCCCAATCTAGCTGCTACCTCTCCAAATGCCGTCTCTACACGCAACCATTCTCAAGTCACAAAGATGTGCGAGCGCTCCACATGAAATTCTCCTAGCATCTCATTGGCCAAATCTGGTCACATGATCACCCCCTAAGCCAATCCGTAGAACTGGGGATTGCACTTGGCTTCGTCCAATCATGCTTTCTCCCTTGGGTCTGAGAGGGGCCCATCTGTCCTGACCCTGTGGTCACAACAGAGTTTTTTTGTCTGTTATCACTTATGTGAGACAAATATCATTATCTTCCGGGCCGGACTGAGTTTGTCAAGGATAAGAACGATATCTGATTTACCCCTTTGCTGGGAGCAGCACACCCAGGGCCTGATATTTTAAGGAACTCAATGAATATTGCCTGAATATAGACCAAGCTCATCTTGGAGTCAAATCCCTTGTGAATCCCATCTTCTTATTACTCCCGGCTACTCAGGGGGGCCCCTCCGAGGCACCTGGGGAACTAGCTTTTGTCTTCTCAGCATTGTTCCCTACCAGCAACTTCTCACGAAAAATGCCAGTTCCCTGGTTGCTGGGATGGACACGTTTGCTAGGATGGTCTAATCATACACCCCACACCATGGTGATAAACGGGACCCCAGAGCTACCAGCAGCCATGCTCTCTGCTTGAGAGGAAGGAGATGCCCCCCCCCAGGAAGAAGCAGTAAGAGTCTGTGACTCTGAGGTCCTCAGAGCTGCCCTGTTACCCGCTCGGTATCCTTCGAATCAAGACCCACTTTCCCTTAAGCTGGTTCGAGTTAGCTTCTGTCACTTACAGTGCTGACTAATACAGCCCCCTGTCTAGACTTGGCCTCCTCCGCAGGCCTCAGTTCTTTGAAAACCAGTAGGTCAGCTTTGTTCACTGACGTGTCCAGTTCCCAGAAAGGTTCCCCGAGCCATTGCAAGGATGCCATAGAATGAATGATGATAATACGACAGAGGTGGGTTCAAATCCCAGATCTACTGTTTATAAGATGCAAATTACAGGAGCCACTGAAATGTACTGGAATTTAACCCTCTCCTTTTTAAAACGGAAATAACACACTGTCTGTTTCCCTCCTGTAATTGTTATTAGAAATAACATAAACATATATGAAAAGTCTCCCAGCCTCAAG
This sequence comes from Delphinapterus leucas, assembly GCF_059928025.1. Classification (NCBI taxonomy): domain Eukaryota; kingdom Metazoa; phylum Chordata; class Mammalia; order Artiodactyla; family Monodontidae; genus Delphinapterus; species Delphinapterus leucas. The sequence goes on along the minus strand of NC_143147.1, from coordinate 68,854,691 downwards.
GGCCTCACAAGAATTCTTTCTGCCATGTCTTTCTCCCTGTGGGCCCAGCCGATCTGACTAACTGGAACAGCGTCCATGCCTCGTGATGTCTTGGCCTATGGGAGAGGCATCTGTGTGTATCGGATCTTCCGCCACCATCTCCTTCCAAGCAGCGTGGTCAGAAGTGGTGCCTATGCGTGTGTTGCTGTGTTTTGAACCAACCGATGCTGGCACAGCCAACTGACATGAGCAGTGGTCTTGGCTGGCCAGTGGCCCTTGCGGTGCTTTGGTGGAAGAGCTCTACTCACCAGAAGTGACCTACAGTGGCCGTCCAATCAGATTCTCTCACTGAAAAATGAGGCTTGTAGAGAAAAGGAGAGAGAGGTGTGATTATAGGGTGGGGGAAGCCACTGAAAGACACACAGAGAGAAGAAGACAGGAGATGTCATAGATGGTCTGAGACTTAGAAAATTAACATGGCAACATCCAGGAAATGGGAAGAAAGAAATCTGATGCCACTATGTCAATAGCAGCAGGGACCTACTGGCCAGGAGCTAACAGATGCCTTCTGCTCAAAGGGCAATAGTAGGACCAGGTCACTCTGCTGGATGACCGGCGTTGCCATGGAAATACCCTAACTCTTGCAATGCCCTATTGAAAAACCTGGCTATCAAAATCCCATAACTCCTGTTATGGTATACGATGTTCCCGTTCTTTGTGGGGCATGGCTATGCAGCTGCTAAGATGTTTGCTATCTCTCTAGATTCCCCGGGTCCCCTTATTATAAACCCCATTAACACAGCCTGAGCACACCCCTGTTCCATACAGTTTAAAAGAACCCATCATACCTTTCTCTCTGCCTAACATGTGCAGGTGTTACCTCAAAAGAAAGTTTGGTGTAGACATTTCAGGCATTAGTGAAAAGACTAGTTGGTACATATATTTTAAGTTAAGGAAACATAAAACATCATGCCACACAGACCACAGTGTCCAACTTAATCGACAGAACCAGAATTATACCACAAAGGACTGTAGTCGTTATTCTTTAAAATAGCACTCTACTCTCTACAAAAGGCTTGAACAGGACTTCACACGCACAAAAAAAGGACGTCCAAACGGCCAATAAACACATGAAGAGGCATTCAGGCACTCAGCTTCAATAAGGCAATGACATACCACTACGTGCCCATCGAAATAGAAAATACCAAGTGTTGGCAAAGAAGCAGAGGACGAGAAACTCTTACACACTGTGAGATGGGACGTAACCTGGTACAACCACTTTGGAAAACTGTTTGGTGGAATCTGCCAAAGCGGAACACACATAGACCCTATGACCCAACAATTCCACTCCTAGGTATATGCCCCAAAGAAACACATTCACCAAACAACATGAAAAGAATTAGAAACAATCAAATGCCCATCGGCAGGAGGATGGGTAAAATCTACTGTGTAGACTCACAGTTGATAAATGTATTTACTCGGTGGATCCTGTGTGTCAATGAGCTTGAACAAACTTTAGATAAACGTCATGGGCAAATCTCATAAACATACTGTATGATCTATTTATATAATGTTCAGAAAGTTCCACCCACATAAAGTTTAAATCAGGCAAAACTAACCTAAGGTGTTAGAAGTCAGGGTGGGTATTATCTTTATCAAGGGGAAGGAAACTGGAAGGGGGTGCCAGGGAGGCTCCTGGGGTTCTTGAAATGCCTGTGAAAATCCATCAAGCTGTACCCTGGTTCGCTGTGTGAGCCTCTCTATTTATGTCAAACTTCAATGAGAATGTACCTTAAAAAAGAAAAAGACTGCCTGGTTCAAAAATTACACTGAATAGATCAATGTTGATGTGATTCATGTGCCTTTGTCTTTTAAAAACAGTTCAATTCTTTCAAAAACGATTCTTTCATTGTTGCATCAATATAATTCATCATGGCAAGCTCTCCTTTCACACTGTACAGACAGCTGTGTCCTCAGGCCCCATGCTGGTCGGCCCTTTGTGCGGACTCATCTTGTTTATTGGCAAGGCCAGCTCTGCTCAGCACCTGTGCTCTCTTGGAACCTCTAACCCCATCCCAGATGCCCTGGCTAATTTTGCGTTCAGCAGGGAAAAAAAGTTGTCTGATAGACAACAGGGTACGATGGAAAGAGCAGAGAACCAGATCTGCTTCCGTGGAGCCAGATCTGGACGATTAACACATTTCTGCCGCTTCAGGTAAGTTGCTTAAACTCTCTGAGCCTCAAGTTGCTCAACCTCTCTGAGCCTCAAGTTGCTCATCTGTAAAATGTGATCATGGCAGTTGTGAGGAATGAATGGGATGATATAAAGTAGCCAGCCCCATGCCCGGCATATTGAACTTCCTGAGTAAATGTGAACTCTTACTGTTGTTGTTGGAGAAGGATCTGAAATAAGTTTTTTTCTAATTTCAAAATTAAGGATGTTCTGTTGCCAAACACATGAAAACCACAGGAAAGCACCCAGAAGGAGACAGAAATCGCTCAGCGATAACCCCCAAATCGTAATTTTGTGGTGTGTCCTCTTACTCCTTTCCTGTCCATACACCCTGGTCCCCAGCTTCAGGTGGGCAAGAAATAGATGTTGATTTCCTCTAGTTCAGCTTGAATTCTGTTATGAGCCCATCCCCCTGCAGGCAGGAATTCACCGCATCAGTTCAATCCCCTTCTCTTCCCTGGCGTCGTATCCGAATTCTCAGGGTGGGTGGAGGAGAGAAGGAGGGAGATGAGGAGGAACTGGGGGCCGGGGGGTCTGGGCCATGGGTCTGGGCATCCATCTATGTGCTTTGCTGCCCACTGCCCCTCACTCCCATTTGCAGGCCCCACAGGTCCCCTAGAGCTGGCGGCAAGCCGGGGCATGCCATAGAGGCGGTCTGAGGTCCCATCACAGGATCCTCTCCGCAAAGCACCCTCTCTCTGGAGTCAAAGGCCTCAGAGGAATTGCCTCCGATGCCCTTGGCTCTCAGAGCCTTTGAAGGATACTCCACCTCTGCAGCCCCCGGCAGCCTCCGCCTAAGTGACAAGCAAGGCTCAGGGCTTTTTCTTTTTTTGTTTTTGGCCGTGCCTCAGGGCGGGATCTTAGTTCCCCCACCAGGGATCGAACCCGTGCCCACGGCAGGGGAAGCACAGAGTCTTAACCACTGGACCACTGTAGAAGTCCCAAGAGTTTTTCTCAGGAACCCTCCAGCCTCTAAACTCTCAGCCTTTCGCCCTCTACCCTCTCCCCAACATCCCTCTGTCCCTCTCCTACTCCAATCTTAACCCCAGAGGACATTTTCTGGGGTGGAGCTGGGGGAAAGTTTATCCATCATGCCTTCTGTTGTTGCAGCCCTCAAGACCCTTCTGTTTTTCAAGCCCCAAAGCCTGAGCCTCTCCTTTTCCACGGCTTCCTGTTTTACATCCCTTCCCCGAGGCAATAAGCACGGAAGAGCTGAACTTTAATTCCGAGATAGTGTGCCTGCGAGGAGGCTCAGCAAAGGGGAAAAGGAACTGGAGACACAAAAGTATCCCTTAATGCTTAAAAGACATTGTCTACACACACACGTGCGCGCACACACGCACCCCAGGAGGACGCAGCTTTGCGGCCTAATTTTTCCATTTAGCGATGCCGTATGGACCCATGCCTGTGTCATGACGGCATTTTTATTGACTTCATGCTGTGCCATTGCATGAGGTGCAGTCACTTACCTTAGTGCACCCAGTGTTGGAGAAATACATGACACATCTTCCTTGAGTTATGATGGGTTTACATCCCAATAAATCCACTCTAAACTGAAAACATCTTAAGTCAAAAATGCATTTAAATCACCTCACCTACGAAACATCATAGCTTAGCCCGGCCCACCTTAAAAGTGCTTGGAGCACTTAACGTTAGCCTGCCGTTGGGCAAACTCATCTAACACAAAGCCTAGTTTATAGTATATAAATGTTGGATAGCTCGTGTAATTTATTGAATCCTGGACTGAAAGGAAAAACCAGAATGGTTGTCTGGATCCAGTGTGGTTGTCGGTGTGTTGGCCGTTTACCCTCGTGGTCGCCTGGCTGCCTGGGCGCCGCAGTGGCTGCCTCTGCGCAGGTTCAAAAGGGAGGATCGGACCTCACATCGCCAGCCCAGGAAAAGATCCAAATTCGCACCACCTTAAAGTTGAGAAATCACAAGTCACACCGCTGTAAGTCGGGGACTGTCTGAATCTCCAAATCTTTATTACCGTAAATAACATTGCCACGCACGTCCCATGGGCAGGCCACTCTCAGCTGGGGGTTCTAAGACAAGGGTCATTATCTCTCTAAGCCTTAGTGTCTTGATTTATAAAACACTGGCACTACCTCACAGAGTCATTAGAAGAATTAAATAAGACGGTAGATGTAAAGATGTAAAGTGCCCAACAAAACGTGTTCGTTCAAGGATGATGAAGATGGTGACCATGGTGATGACAGTCACACAACTTCTTACAAATCTCTATTTTTCTCAGGATAAAAACCTAAAAACAAAACTGCTGGGTTAGAGGTTCCTTAAAAAACTAAAAATAGAGTTACCATATGATCCAGCAATCCCACTCCTGGGCATATATCCATAGAAAACTCTAATTCCAAAAGATACATGCATCCCAGTGTTCATAGCAGCATTATTCACAATAGCCAAGACATGGAAGCAGCCTAAGTGTCCATCAACAGAGGAATAAAGAAGATGTAGTATACAGATACAATGGAATATTACTGAGCCATAAAGAAGAATGAAATAATGCCTTTGCAGCAACATGGATGGACCTAGAGATGATCATACTAAGGGAAGTAAGTCCGACAGAGAAAGACCAATATCATGTGACATCACTTATCTGTGGAATCTAAAAAAATGATACAAGTGAACTTATTTACAAAACAGAAATAGATCCACATAGAAAACAAACTTATGGGGCTTCCCTGGTGGTGCAGTGGTTGAGAATCCACCTGCCAAAGCAGGGGACACGGGTTCGATATCTGGTCCAGGAAGATCCCAGGTGCTGCAGAGCAGCGAAGCCCATGAGCCGCAACTACTGAGCCCCCGCACCACAACTACTGAAGCCCGCACGCCTAGAGCCCGTGCTCCGCAACGAAGAGTAGCCCCCGCTCGCCGCAACTAGAGAAAGCCCACGCGCAGCAACGAAGACCCAACGCAGCCAAAAATAAATAAATTTTTAAAAAAAGAAAACAAACTTAAGGTTACCAAAGGGGAAAGAGAGGGGAGGAGGGATAGATTAGGAGTCTGGGATCAGCAGACACGCACTACTATATGTAAAATAGATAAACAAGGGCCAAGAAAACAAAAGCGCTGGGTTAAACGATAGGTACATTTTCTAAAATCTTCTGAGAACTATTTTGATTTACCCTCCATGGTCCCTGCCCAGAGCCCCGTTGCCAGCCTGGTGCACCTATCTCCCACCTGTTGGGCGCGTTGACTGCAAAGGGCTCACAGCTGCACCGTCATTTGGAGCGTCGCCCTTGGCCTATGGGAGCCACCCACGTGAGAAGTGCCCGGCAGGTTAGCCCGCCCCCAGGGCAGGCCGCAGCCAGCGGCTGACTGACACAGGGTGCAAAGGCCAGCTCCCCGGCCTCAAGGTGGGACAACCCGTGTTTCCATTCCTGCTCCCAAGCTCCCCATGGGATCAGGTTAAGCCAGACTTCAGCTGAACCACATCGTGGCTCTAGCCACTTCCTTCACTTCCTTAAAGGCTTTTCTCCTAAGAACCTTCCTCGATCAGTAGATCATTTCCCTGGAAATCCCTTCCAGAGAATCCATCTTGAAACACCCATCCAATAGCAGTGGGGGGTGTCAGGTGGGAGGTCTTAGGTGCATTGTGTGGTTGTCACTCTTTAAAGCGCGTGACCACACAGCTAGGCAGCACGAGCGTGTGTGCTGGTAGAATGGGTGTCTCCATCCCAGGACACCCTGCTCTGAATGGACGCGTCTCCCCAAACACACGCGCACGGGCTGCCCTCACCCAGTGAGCCAGTGAGCCTCGAGGCGAAGTAGGAACAGACAAGCCATGCAATAACAAACAAGCCAGCGCTACGAGAAGGCGGCGTGGAGCTTCACTGCCCTTCATGGAGAGAGGCCGAGGAAGCCAGCAAACAGAACCTGGGGGTCCAGGAGCGGTGAGGGGGTGGGCAGGCTGAGGCAGCTGAGACGAAGTCCAAAATGGCCAAGGTGAAAAGCGGGCACTGTGACCTCGTTCAAGTACATCCGTGCAATAAAGATGCTCATTGAATACGCAAACCACCTGATGCTTGCATGGTAGGAAAAATAATAATAAAACACCTGGCACTGCCTTTGGGTAGATCAGCCAATATCTTTATTCTCTCTCTCTGTGTTTGTCTCTCTCTGTCTCTCTCTGTCTCTCTCTCTGTCTCGGTTTCTCTCTCTGTCTCTGTCTCGGTCTCTCTCTCTCTGTCTCCTTCTGTCTCTCTCTCTCTGTCTCTCTCTCTGTCTCTCTCCCCCTCGATGACTGAAGTACCCACTCTGTACGGCCTTCTGCTCAATCCACACTGGTAATAGTGACAAGACTTTGATGTGCTCCTTATTCAACAGAATGTTGTTTAGTTCAAAGTGAGGAACAGAGGCAATTCTTTGCTTTTAAATTATTAGCTCCCTAAGTCTTCTGTAATGATGTAGTTTGACTGAAGTGTGCAGTTTATTAACTACATAAAGACGACATTATCAGAGCGGAGAAAGGCGGCGGCGAGCTCTGCCATTCAGCCCAGCAGCAGGGGTTCTAGGTGCTTTGATCTCAATCAATGCTAAATGTCTTTGTGAGATAGAGAGCGAGCTGAAATTATCTTTGGCATGGCAGCAGCATCAATTATTCAAGTCCTTTTCCTTATGAATTAAAGTGTTCAACTTCCACCCCATTTGTGGGATTGGGGCATTTTTTTTCTTTTATTGTTGTTTTCCAGTCAGGAAAGGCCCTTGGAATAAACCTCCGAGCGTCTGCTAATCATACCCCAGCTGATGACCTTTGAAAGGTCACATCTCCTCCTCACTAATTGCTTCCCCACCCTCACTCAGAGCCCTGGTCCTCTTCGAGGTGACCCGGAGGACTGCAGAGAAAACAGGGGCATTGTTTCTATCTGGCTTCGTGCCAGGATGGTCAGCAGAGGCCAATGAAGTAGCCCCTTGACAAGAAGTGTTGGTTTGAAATCTGATGAAATGGAGGCGTCCCCAGGCTGTTAGAACACCCCCGCCCTGGCTGACCTCAGCTGCCCGCTGTACCCCCCAAGGAAGAGGTCAGCTATCAAACCGCCCTTCTGATCAAGACCCAGTTCCTTTGAATACACCGCCCTCTGGGATGGTGATTTTTCCATCTGCAGGCTGAGACCCATGAGTGAGTCATCTAATCAATGTAGTGGATTGTGTCCAGCAGAACTGAAGAGAAAAGAAAAGGAGAGATCAGAATGCATTGGATGTATTAGGCTAAGTATTGTTCCTTGAAACTCTATTTCAGATCTGAGTGCCCTGGGTCAACATACAGCATCACCACCACCACTTCCTCACCAGAAAAACCTTGAGACAAGGATCTGGGGGCAAGTCGCGTATCTGGGGGGCGGGGGTGATTCCAGAAAGTTCTGTGCTAGGCGGGGTAAGTGAGAGAAGAAGGAAGAAAGCCAATGAACTGCAAGTTAATTACTGGGCTGCCACCATGGGCCACTGGAGCTCCTTCCCTCTGGGGACAGTCTGAGTTGTCCCACCAAAAATGAGGGAGCTGAAACCTTGGTCCACAAATACTTGTCCTCCATCGGTCAGGGTCTCGCCTGGATATTAGCTCCCTGTCGCTTCTAGGAGGCTCCATACATAGACCAAATATGCCCCCGTGGCCAGAGAGCCCCCTCAGGCAGAGGGATGGGACAGAGTGGAGAGAAACTGTCTGTGATGACGCTAGGGGAGACCAAGGGAATGTACACGGAGCACAGCCTCATCTGTTCCACCACGTAAGATGTATTTTGTATCATGGGTGGCAGTCAGAACAGTCTGAACATCCCTGCCCTAGACGATAAAGGTCAGAGATCCATCACCCATACCACTGGAGTATTCTTTAAGCCTTCTAGACTTTTCTCGAAAGCTCTGTATCAACTACATTCACTGACTTACTACGTTTACCTTACAAGTTAGTGATGTTGGCACAGCAGAAGCCCATGTAGGTCAATGAGCCCAGCAGAGTGCTGGTCTGGAATGGCTACTCAACAAAGGGTGAGTTGAATTTGAAACCAGTTTATGAACCACAGGGGCGGGGGGATCACTGAGTACCTACTGGATGCTTGACATGGCGCTTGGTGCTGTGGGCAATCAGGGCGTTGAGGTACTGATGATCTGATCAGAAGACAAGGCCAAGCAAAAAGCACCAGCTGGAAAACATCATGCAGCCAGTCAAAGACCGAGTCAGGAAGTAGGACTTGCCCCTGTGTGATGGTTAGGATCACGGCACCTGGGTATCTGGTCAAGCATTATTCTAAATGTTTCTGTGAAGGTGTTTGGGGATTAGATGAACATGTCAACGAGTGGATTTTGAGTACAGCAGATTGCCCTCTATAATGTGGGTAAGCCTCATCCAATCAAAGACCTCAGAAGAACAGGCTGACCTCCCCCGGGCAAGAAGGAAATCTGCCAGAAGACAGCTTTTGGACTCAAACTGCAGCTCTCCCCAGCCTCCCTCCCCCATCAGATGTTAGACTCACCAAGTCTCCACTATCACGTGAGCCAATTCCTTAAAATCTCTCTCTCGATATCTGTCTATCTATCTACCTACCTACACACCTATCTGTGTATCTCCTTTTGGTTCTGTTTCTCCGGAGAACACTGATTAATGACACCTAAATTCTCCCTTTTCACTCACCCCCAACCCCCCACAACCCGGTCACCAAACTCTTTGCTTTCACCTCTCTATTATCTCCAGAATCAATCCCGCTTTCCCACCCACACCATCCCATCCACGCCATCTTCTTACCTGGATCGCTGCACTCAACACATAACCAGACTCTGTCTTCCCACCACCTCAGGGACCTGTGGCACATGTGTTAAATGTTGGCATACTGGGAGCTGAGAACTTGACCTTGCCTAAGGTGACCTCAAGAGCTGAGCACAAAGGAGAAGAAGGCCAAGTAGGGGGCTGGAAGGGGAGAGAAGAGGGGTACATAAGATCTTCCTAGAGAAGGTGCTGCTGGAAATGAGTCTTGGAAAAATGGATGAGTGTTTACCAGGCAGGATGATAAAAGAGTGTGAGAAAATTTCTGGAAGAAGGAAGTGGCATGATGGGTTTAGGGAACCAAGCTCTATTTAAAGTGGTGTTTTTAAAAAATGTACGTTTAGAATTGTAGTACCCACAGTAGGTGAAATGGGTGCTTACATATTCTGCTGAGAATATTTTCCTGGAAGGCAAATGACCAACAGGTATGAAGAGCATTTGGATTTTTCCGCTCACTTGACAAGCAATACCTCTAGGAATTTTTTGGTAAGAAACGCCTGTAAAAGTGAAAAATTAGAAATATCCCAAATAGCCAACAAAATGGGATTAGTTCAATAAATATGCTGTATTCCCTACAATTGAATACAATCTGATTATTGAAAATGATGTTGAGATGAATATTTATTGTCATGGGAAAGTGTTCATGACAAATTAAGTGAAAAAAGTAGGTATTGAACTGGGTGAAAGGTACGTGGGAACTCTCTGTACTACTTCACAACTTTTCTGTAAATCTAAGACTATTCTCAAATGTAAAAGTTTGTCTAAATACCTTAAAAACCAGATATTTACAGCACTGTCTTATTTGTACTGATATTTGACATACACACTGGAGAATATATTTGAAGGTGATCCTAGTGGTTATTCTGTGTGGTAGGATCAGGGGCACTTATTTTCTTCTTTTTACTTATCTGTATTTTCTATCTTTTCTACAATGACTGTGGAGTACTTTTGTCACGCTTTTAATGTGAAAAATAAAGTTTATCTTAAATTTATCTTAAATGTTCTTTAAAGGGAGCTTATCAAAGAGGGAAAGAAGAAAGACCAGTAGCTAGAGGAAAATAGTATCAAGAGATGGTTTAACATTTTATTTTAGCCTTTATTCCAATTCTAAAATAGTATATTCTAATCACGTAGAAATCTGAACATTACTAAAATGTACAAAAAGTGTAATCGTCACACATAAGCCTGCTTCTCAGAAATGATCACTGGGGAGTGGACTCTGGTGCTCCACTGAGAGCCCACGGATTCCTTCGACCAGTTCTGGAGCTCCTCTCCTGGGTCCAGTGTGGCTTTGCTTCTCACCACCAGCACCTGTGACTCTCTTTGAAGGGCTACGTTCAGGATCCTGGAGCTGCTTTGCCCGAATGTGCAGAGAGGGAGAGGTGGCTGGGCAGACTATATGCGAAGGAGTAGAACATGCGGTGAGGCATAATTTACACTCCTGAGTTTCCCTGTGGGAGGAGACTGGAGCTACTCTTAACTATACTGAGACTGCATTCTGACTTGGCTTCCTCCCCATCCCTATCCTGCTTCCCCCTCCCCGACCAGGTTCTCCTGGAAGCACTTCTGTAGTAAATCACCTGCACACAAATCTCCATCTCAGGGTCTGCTTTTAGGAAAACAGTTATGTTGTTGCTGTTGATGCTCAAATTCACCTCCTTCCCTTCTTTTCTCTATACATACAACACGTGTTGCAAGGCTCTGACACGCTGTACTTTATGGACAACTTGGCTCTGATCTCCCCAGAAGCCAGCGCTGAGAGAGCCATGATTGGTCACATGATTCAAGGCATCCATGGGATTAAAAAAAAAAAACAAAAGCATAGCTGGAGAGAAGCAGAGGTATGTTCTAGCATTGAGTGCAGAGAAACATTTACCCTGTGACGTGCAGACAGCCACCTTCTCAACAACTACCTGCAGTGGTTACAGTAACAAAGTCCATAGCTGAAGGCAAAGGGCTGAAGTGGTGTGGCTGAGGAAAAGATGTTCTGATACAGTCCAAGGTTTAAAGTCAGCATGTAATCAGGGATGGCACAAGCAGACGCCTGTGGAGGCAAGGGGGTGCAAACGAGGCACCAGTGAGAACAAAAATGATCGGAGGGCGCATTTCCTGTGGGAGCACTACACAGCTCTAATGAGGAGCTGCCATGTGGGAACATTGTTGCCAGATCTTCAAGAGGATCTGAAAATCAGAATTTATATGTAAAATATCTCAATTTTTAAATACTGGAAATCTTTTTTGTTTTTAAAACACCAGGCCAAACAAATATGATTGTGGGCCAAATTCAACCCATGACTAACAATTTGCCACCACTGTTCTACGGGGGGAAATAATGCAGAGAAAGGGAAAAATGAGGCATACTCTTCAAATAAGCCAACCGAAAAACTACCTCGCACAATTTACCTTTTAACTGCATTTTTCTGTTGCTAAATGCATATTGTACAGTCAGCTTTATCTTCTATTTTCATTTATCACAAGCATTTTCTAACACCATTAAATGTCACCTATGAAAATAATATATATATATATATATTTTTTTTTTTTTTGCGGTACGCAGGCCTCTCACCGCTGTGGCCTCTCCCGCTGCAGAGCACAGGCTCCGGACACGCAGGCTCAGCGGCCATGGCTCACGGGCCCAGCCGCTCCGCGGCATGTGGGATCCTCCCGGACCAGGGCATGAACCCGTGTCCCCTGCATTGGCAGGCGGACTCTCAACCACTGCGCCACCAGGGAAGCCCTATGAAAATAATTTTAATGGCAATATTACAGAAGTACTTAAAGTGCTAGGGAGTTTTTGTTTGTTTGTTTGGGGATTTTTGTTTGTTTGTTTTTACTTTAGGAAATAACACTGCATTTCAGATAATTTACTCCAACTAGACTCCTAGGTGTGGAATTACTTTGTAAGAAATTTTTTTAAGCTCTAAATTCATATCAAGATTTAGAAATGCTGTTGCATATATCAATAGTTCGTTTCTTTTTATTGCTTTTTTATTGCATTCTACTGTATGAATATACCAAAGTTTGTTTATTCATTCTCCTGTTGATGGACACCAGGATGTTGATGAAATAATAAAAAGGTCTTTAGTGCCAAGTTTAAGAACCACTGAGATACACACAGAACATAGATGATCATAAATACCAATGAGGGAAGGAAAAAATAATATTATTACCTGTATACCCCTCATCATACATGGTGGGTCAGGTGGGTGAAGAGAAAGGTGAAAGAAAAAGTTGTTTGAGGACTAAGCATTTTTTTCTGTATTCTACATACAAGTGATAACACCAGGGAATTTCAATTACGTCTTGGGATAAAGAAGAAAGAGTTGAAAGTCACCAACAATGTGGCTTATGAGGTCAAATATGTAGAGTCAGCTTACAGGGAGAAAGGACTAACGAACACATATTTAGACACATAAGTAAGTGGTGGGGCTGAGGCATTTGCCTATGAAAACTCTTGTGACATCGAGTGGCCACACAACACACATCCTCCCTGGGCACCATCAATGTGCACTCATGGTCTCTAACCACCAGTGGGTCCTCAACGCTGCCAGGCACCCTCTGCATTCCTCTGGCCCCTTCTCACTTCACTCTCCTCCAGATTCTGTGCTTGAATCTCTTCTCTTCTCTCCCTCTTCTCTGTCCCTCAATATCCTCCTCGAACACCAGGCCTTCAATGCGCCCATCATGTCTCTGAGGAAGCCCACAAAAGCTACATCACCCTTCCAGCCTCCTCTCCCAGGAACCCATTCGGCGTCTTCAGACTCAACGTCATGAATTTATCTCCCCCAAACCACTTCCTCCTCTTGGTTTCCTGGTCCCATCAAAGGCAGCTCCGTTCTCTAACTCACAGGGTTCCCCAGTCTCAGCGCCTTTGCCTTCACCCTCTCCTTTCCCCTGATGACATGTTTCACGCCTGTTTGACCTCTGGGCTGCTCTTTCCTTTCTAGTCCCATTGCTGTCACCCTTGTGCAGTCCCCTTACCTCTCCAGCCCTATGGAGATTTCACAAGCTTGCTGTGGTTCTATCCATCTCAAACCCTGTCCCCAGATTTATTCTTCCAAAGTGTGGCTCTGATCAGCCACTGTCAGGCTCCAAAGCTTCCTGTGACTCTCCCATCACCTATCAAGTTAAGTCCATCCTCCTGAGCTCCGCTCTGGGGTCCAACTAAGTTACAATATCATCTCCTCCTGGCCCTTCAGTAAACTGAGCTCCTCATTGTTCTGGAATGCTTCCCCCCTCTACCCTCTGGCCACCGCATTGTCCTTGTGGGTCCCTCTAGAACTGGAACCCTTTCCTTCTCCTCTTCCCATCATTTAAGTTTCAACCTAAGCTCATCTATGGAAACCCTGATGGCACCAGTGGGGTGATTCTCCCTTCTCTGCAGCTCTGTACTCTCTAGGCAATTGATCACATTCTACTTTGTATCATTTTAATGCAGGTTTTAGCGTTCTGACTACCCAGAAAGCCCTTGAGGGCTGAGGCCATGCGATCCATTCTTGCACCTTCCAGCAACAGCCATGCAGTAAATCCTCGTAACGGGTGTTCAGTGAACCCTTAAATTACACAGGTTGTTGAGACTTGCCGAGGCAGGCCACATGTGTGGATAAAGAACTCTTCCCTGGCTCTGCTGCTAAGCATACACACACACCAGCTCACTGGCGTTTCCTCACAAGTCAAGCAGCGCAGACACATCCCTCATTACAAACCCGCCCAACTGCTCTCTCTTCAGACCCAGATCTCTTGCCCTGAGGGTTTCCGGCCAACACCCCCAGACTAGAATCTCAGTCTCAGGGCTTAGATGACTTCTTAGGGCCTCTTTCTTTGTCTTCTCGTCCCCAGCTTTTCACTTCTGGGACAGCCCCCAGGCGCAAGAGCAAAGCCAAAGCTTGACCCCAAGGCAGGGTCCCTTCGGAACCAGCTCGAGAGCAAAAGAAACCCTGCCTTCCCCGAGATGAAAGCTCTGTGCAGCCGGATCACCCGTGGCCTAATGCCACGCTGCCATGGCAACATGAATTTTAAGCAGTCATCGCAGAACCCGCCTCTCCTGTTTCAGCAACCCTGGAGCCAGCCTCTCCTGGGTGGGTCTTCCCACTATGAGTGTGCCGGGTGCACTCGAGGGACCTGAGTCACTTTCTGGGGTCAGGACGGCCCAACCTGGTAACTGATACCCTGAAACCTGTTAAGTGTGACGTCTGGATCACACTTACGTCTCCAGACATAGAGTTTGTTGCCGGGGAAGATGTGGAGGCACCAGCAGCCTCAAGGGAATCACACCCAAAAGAAGGCTGGAAACAGATTCTCACTCCTCTACCCTCCAGGAACCGGACCTTTCTGTATCTTTTGCATCCATGCAAAGATGACTGACGTGTGCGTGATCCCAAGGACGTCACCGCTTCTAGGGAAAATAAACCACATATTGAAACAACACAAAATGCGTTGTAACTGAGGTCATAATAAAGGCTCCTCCACTTCCTGTTAAGCTGTAGGCTGGGACCCCGGGTGACAGTGACACCAAACAACAAACACCCACAGCCCCAGCGAGGCTGGGATGCCCCAGAGGACAGGCAGGGAGGCACATGTCCTTCAGTCTCTGTGACCGTCCCCACTGTCCTGTCCCCCAAGGGTCAAGGGTGCTCAGAGAGACTGAGGCCCCAGCACACTTGGCCTCGTGCCCCAGACTCAAGTGCTGGAGCCCGGGTGGTCTCAGCGCTGAGTAGACGCAGCGCAGACCGTGTAACAGCGCCAATATCAGCTCTGGCTAGCACGCAAGGAAGTGGTGGCCCGCAGGCCTTGAGGTCGGTAGAAATCTGAATTAGTACAGAGTTTTAAGAAGCCAATTTGTGGACTTCCCTGGTGGTGCAGTGGTTAAGGATCCACCTGCCAATGCAAGGGACACAGGTTTGATCCCTGGTCCAGGAAGAGCCCACATGCTGCGAAGCAGCGAAGCCCATGTGCGCCCCAGCTACGGAAGCCTGCGCGCCTAGAGCCCCTGCTCCACAACAAGAGAAGCCACCGCAATGAGAAGCCCGCGCACCACAACGAAGACCCACTGCAGCCAAAAAAAAAAAAAAAAAAAAGGGTATGGTGGACTGGTCTTTAAAATATGCATACTTTTTAACCCAGGGATTCTTTTTTTGTTTCTGTCCTGGAGAGGTACTTGCAGATGTGCCCAGAGAGGAATGCACCAGGGTGTTGGTTGCAACATTGTTTGTTTTCATGAAAACTTGGAAACAACTTAAAAGTTCATCTACAGGAGAATAATCAAACCATGATACAAACTAAATGTGTTGGTTTCCCAGCGCTGCTGTGACAAAGTACTACAAACTAGGGGGTTTAAAATAACAGAAATGCATCCTCTCATAGTTCTGGAGGCTAGAAGTCTGGAATCAAGGTGCAGGCAGGGCAGTGTCCTTGTTTTCAGAGCGGAGTGTCCCTCTGAAGGCTCTGGGGAGTGGCCTTGTTTGCCTCTTCCAGTTTCTGATTGCCCTGGCAATTCACAGCATCCCTTGGCTTGTCGCTGCATAGCTCCAATCTCTGCCTCTGTCTTCAAGTTCCCTCTGTGTGTCTCTGTGTATCATCTCCTCTTCTTAGGATTCCATTCATTGGATTTAGGGCCCAACCGAATCCAGCATGACTAACGTTTCAGTAAATTCACCATTAGGGATTTTTTTTTGTTTTTTTTGACTGCACGGCACAGCATTTGGGATCTTAGTTCCCTGACCAGGACCGAACCAGTGCCCCCTGCATTAGAAGCGTGGAGTCTTAACCACTGGACCACTGGGGAAGTCACGGGATTTTTTTTTTTTTTTAAAAGACATAAAAATGTTGACACCCATAACTGCTGTGAAGTCATTGACTTTTCACATATTTCAACAAAAATAATAGAAAGTAATATGAGATGTAAAAGTGAGGTAATAATAGGGCCACCAATTCACAGTATTAGTGACGTATCTGGACATTTGCTGTGTAATCAGGAGGTTTTTATTTTAATAGGTGACCCGACACCCTCAATCCCCTAAACCCCAAGCTAAGCGTGGTACTGCCTTGGGGTCTGTACAAAGATGAGGTTATAGACGTGACTCCTGCCCTGGAGAAGTTCCCTTTGTTGAAACTGATTGAGGTGAGAGTAATATGCAGTACAAATGCTTCAAGTTCTGCTTGCCTCAAAGCCAAAGAATGAGAGAGTATAGAGGATTAATACAGGGAAGGACCAGCACCAGGGATGCTGCAAGGAAAGTAGAAACCCATAACCTAGGTCTCTCTAACATCTAATTAATAGCATATCAATACATACTAGAAGCTAACAGCTTGGGTCAAAGGTTTGCGCCCTACCGGGAATGAAGCTTGCTCTCCTCCCAGAATAGGTAGCCACGCTTCCCTGCTGGCTGAAATAGGCTCTGGTCTGTCCTCATTCCCTGGGCTTCTAGAAACCGGATCCCAGAAGGTGTTTTCTGCCAGCTCCTCACCGAGATGGGTGTCTCCTTCATTCCATGCCTTCTCATTTTATATGGATAACATCTCACCACGTTGTTTTGCATTTTATTGAAGGTTAGAGCTCTGAGATTATTTTGATATGTTTCACATGTTCCTGAAGGGAGCGAAATCCTTCCCCATAGAAGCCCAACTCACAGAGAGCCACATTCTGGGGTCAGAAAGACTTTATGAAGGCTCTTCTTTGCGTCAGTACAACCTTGCATGTAAAAATTGCAAATAGTCATTGAGCATTCACTAGGTACCAGGCACTGAACAGAGGTTTTTTTTACATAAAATTTCCCATAATTTTCATACCCCTGTATGAGGCAGGTATTACACAGATCCCAATTTTATGGATGAGAGAACCAAGTTTGGAGAGTTTTATTAAATGTTTAAGGTCACTCAGCTAGGAAAGGGTAGAACCTGGATCTGCCCCGAGGTGCTGTGCACCAGGCAGTGTGCTTCTAGCTGTCATGCTCTGCCCCCCCTCTTAATAGAGTGTATTCTAATTCTTAGTTTGAAAGTATGTTTCCCAACTAAACTATAAATTCTTGAGAGCAGGACCTAACTTTATTCATGGCAACATACCAAATGCCTAGTTGGCCTTCTATGACATTGGATGGATGGATGGATGGAAATGATAGGAAGGAAAAACCTTTTCCCTCTACCAATTTATGTCCATTGCTTGGGGGCCTGCAAATTAACTGACAAAAGAACAGATTAACAGATTAATTAAGGGAGGTTAATTCTCAGATTGACAGAGAAAAGACAAAGTTTATTCATGAGCATGAGAGTACCCAAAGGAATGGCTCCTGAACAACTAGTTAAGGGTCTATATGTCATCTAAATCAAAAGGGAGGTTAGGACTTCAAGGGAAAGCAAATGGTGGGAAACTAACGAGAAACAAATAGGAGAAACAAGCAAAGGGTATGGAAAGTTTTGATAAGGCTTTGTTTATGTAATTTCTCATGTAGGTGCAAGTGGTCCATCTCCCTTCTGGCTGTAAACCTCCCAGGGAGGGGATTTATGGCAGCTGTATTTTTGAGGCTTTGTTTAAGTCAGAAAGAAAAAGAAAATCAGGTGAGGTTTTTGCTGCTACTGCTGTTTGTTCGGATATTTTCAACTTAAAATAGGTTTCATATCACGTTGGTGGGTCCAAGTGGATGCTATCAGATGGGTGGTTGGATAGATGGATGGATGAGTGGATTGGTGGGTGGATGGATGGGTGGATGGAATGATGAAAGTGGATGGTATAAACTCATCTGTGCATTTGGGGTGGAGAGTAAAGAGGCATTTTACAGCAGGGCCAGAGCCACAGTCAGCCTCCCAAGACGTTCCGTATAAATCTCCCTGCCACCGAATCGCATCCACAGCTTGCTGAGGTGCCTACAGTTCTAAGTTTGGAGATGCATTTTCTTGAGCCAGAGATCCCTGTTTAAACGGAGCTACAATAGAGAGGGAAATAGTATAATTTGAGAATTTATATGAAATGTATACTTATAAATATATGTGCATAATAATATATACAATATATGTTATATTGTATATATACATATATATAATATATATACATATCTGTCTATATGTGTGTATGTGTATATATATATATATATGTCAGACAGCTGTGCTGCAGTGGAAAAGAAGACCCCGGATGAACTTCTAGTTCCAGCAACAGGACAGCTGAGCTAACACGGACTCCCTTCTGTTATAAAATGCAGAAATAATACTAAATGAAGATAACAATTACATAGGCCCTGGGGGAGAACAACAGGAGGCTCAGAGACTTGGCGGATCAGACCTAGGTCCCCTCCATCAAGTTGGAACACCTGAAGGGCTGCCCAGGACACGAAAAGGGGGATCAGATAAAAGGCAGAACTTCTCCCTAAGGTATAACAAACATATAATAGGAGCTGCCGAAAGAGGACAGAGGAACCTTATTCAAAGGACAGTGAATGAGAATTTTGAGAATGGAAACAAGACATGACTCCTCAGATTGAAGAAACACCATCCTGAGCAGGACACACAGAAGCATGCCCACCTCTAGACACACGGCAGGGAAGCTGCAGGACCCTCAAGATAAAGACCTCTTCTTGGAAGTGAAATGGGGAAGAAAATCTATAAAATAACAACAATTGGACTTCTTATCAGCAGCAAGACAGGGCAGAAGGATGAAATAATATCTGAAATGCAGAGAGGAAATTACTCTCAACTTATTCTTTATTCCGCTAAATAATCATTTAATGGTAATGATAAAAATCGTGACACGTGGACATAGAGAACAGACTGGTGGTTGCCAAGGGGGAGGGGGTTGGGGGAGGGATGAAGTGGGAGGTTGGGATGAGCAGATTTAAGCTTTTATTATACAAATAGAATGGATAAACAACAAAGTCCTACTGTATAGCACAGAGAATTATATCCATATCCTATGATAAACCATAATGGAAAAGAATATGAAAAAAAAGAATATATATATATATGTGCATAACTGAATCACTTTGCTGTATAGCAGAAATTAACACAGCATTGTAATCAACTATACTTCAATAAAAAAATAATAAAAATAAGAAATAAATAAAACTAAAGCAATACTCAAAGAAAAAAATAGTGTTAGGGTACAATAAGAATGAGGGTAAGACAGAGACATTTTCAGACAAAAAACTCAGTTTCCTAATCAAAGCCATTGATGAAAGATCACTAAAAGATGCACTCCAGTAAAAAGAAAGTGGACCTGGAAAGAGGAAGTGGGATCCTAGGGGTGACGGTGAGCAAAGAGCTGGGTAAACATGCAGTTGAAGCTAAATCAGCATTGACTATAATAAACAATAATAACAATCACAGTGACTCATTTGTTTAAAACCGTAATGGTACTAATAATAACATCAAGGCTGGCAAACTTTGACCCTGGAGCTAAATCCCGCAACAGCCTGTTTTCATATGGCCCTTGTGGTACAAATGGTTTTTCCATTTTTTTGTGTGGTGGTAAAATACATGACATAAAAGTTACCATTTTAACAATTGTTAACAGTTCAGTGGCATTAGGTATATTCACGTTGTTGTACAACCATCACCACCATCCATCTCCAGAACTTTCTTCATCGTCCCACACTGGAACTCTATCCCATTCCCCTCTGACCCTCAGGCCCTGGCAACCACCCCTCTGCTTTCTTTTTCTATGAATTTGACGACTCCAGGGACCACATATAATTGGAATCATACCGTATTTGTTCTTTTGCGACTGGCTTACTTCGCTCAGTGTAACGTCCTCAAGGTTCATCCATGTTGTGGCCTGTGTCAGCGTCTTCTTCCTTCATAAGGCTGAATAATATTCCACTGTATTGGGCTTCCCTGGTGGCGCAGTGGTTGAGAGTCCGCGTGCCGATGCAGGGGACGCAGGCTCGTGCCCCGGTCCGGGAAGATCCCACATGCCGCGGAGCGGCTGGGCCTGTGAGCCATGGCCGCTGAGCCTGCACGTCCGGAGCCTGTGCTCCGCAACAGGAGAGGCCACAACAGTGAGAGGCCCGCGTACCGCAAAAAGAAAAAAAAATTCCACTGTATGGGTAGACCACATTTCAGTTATCCATTCTTCCACTGATGGACACTTGAGTTGTTTCCACCTTTTGGGTCTTGTGGATAAAGCTTCTATGAGCATGAATATGCAAATATCTGTCCAAATCCATGATCTCAGTTCTTTGGGGTATAGACCAAGAAATTGAATTGCTGGATCATATGGCATTTCTGTTTTTGATTTTTTGAGGAACAACCCTACTGTTTTCCAGAGCGGCTGCACCACTTTATGTTCCACCAACAATACACAAGGGCTCCAGTTTCTCCACATCCTTGCCAACACTTGTTGTTGTCCGGGGTTTTTGATCGTAGCCCTCCTAACAGAGGTGAGGTGGCACCTCGTTGTGGTTTGAACTTGCATTTACATAAAGATTAGTGATGTTAAGCATCCATTCATATCTTTATTGTCTGTTCATTTTTGCTGACAAGATGGAAGGGAGGATGGATGCAGGGAGGAGTATAGAAATATTGTTTTGCTTCTTTATTAAGTATTAGAAGTAATCTGGGCGAAATGTTAACATGAGTTAATTCGAGGTGATGTGCATATGGCTGTTGGTCATGGTATTCATTGTATTTTATGGATTTTTTAATTCCAAAATTGAATTTTAATGAACACACCCACAAAGAAAATAAGGTGCATTAGATTCCATTGGAGTGCTTCTACCTGTTACAACTGGGGAAATCACACCTGCAGAATGAAGGTAGAGATGCTCTCCCCCCACAGCGCTGTAGTGAGAATGAAATGAAGCAGGAATTCATGGAGGGACTCTTTCAATGTAAGCCTGGAAGCCGTGGTTGTCCAAATCCCTAATTCCCCAAGACAGGGACCTTCAGGACAACACAGCTTGGTGGCTGCCTACGGGTTGAGGAAGAAGAGCCGGTTAGAAGATGGAGAAAGGATTTCTTTCTCAAGGTTCTGAGCAGAGTCCTGCAGGAATTCTGCCCAGGACCAGCCCAGAGCATGGGCTTGGTCATGTCAGTTGAATCTCACTGGACCCCAGCACACTGTCTCACACGCAGTGCCCCCTCTCCCTAAACATTTGGTATCAGGAAGACAGAGGCAGGGACTTCCCTGGTGGGGCAGTGGTTAAGAATCCGCCTGCCAATGCAGGGGACACGGGTTCGATCCCTGGTCCGGGAGGATCCTGCATGCCGCGGAACAACTAAGCCTGTGCGCCACAACTACTGAGCCTGCGCTCTAGAGCCCACGTAACACAACTACTGAGCCCGCGTGCCACAAGAAATAAAAATAATAATAATAATAAATTAATTAAATAATGAGGGATGGAAGGGAAAGAATTGAAGGAAGACAGAGGCATTCGTCCTCAACGTGTGGCCATACAGCGCCCTCCCACCAGAAGTGGAAAAACTTGTTTTCTGACACCATTTATTCCCCCTGTACATCACCCCGCGCTAGGCGCCTCCGGATGCCCCAGCCTCCAACCTCACCTGCTCAACGGAGGAGCTGACGAATCACTCAGGCTGAGGAGGGGGAGATGAAGGGGGCTTAATCAGGTTGCGGTGCCAGGAGTTGGAGCTGGACACAGAGAGATGACCCTCAAAGGGAGGAATTCTCTTGGCGTGGTCCACAGGCCAGGGAGGGAGTTTTCTTTCTGCACGAGGTTTTCGGCAGAGTCTCAACACTTATCCGAAGCCTCTAGAAACAGGTCACAGGCCCCTCATCCCCTCAGGGCACAGCAGCCAGGAGACCGTGCGGCGACCCACCCCCCACCCCCCAGCCACCATCAGCTCCCACCTCGCCGGCTCCGGGGGTTCTGGGGCTGAGGACGGGGTGCGTGGGGAAGCCCAGTCCCCTCTGCTCCCCACGCCACCCCAATCCGGCTTTCCAACAAGCAAAGGACTTTCTCCACAACAGGTCCCTGAATCCCTAAGGGGAAAGCCCAGCCGCCTCTCTTTGGGGAGCCATGAGCCTGGGACGCCCCCTTCTGGTGAAGTGTGGGGAGGGAACTGTCCCCAGAGCGAAGGGCGGGGCCTCTGAGGCTGAGGGAGGGAGGCCCCGTGTCACCAGACACACAGACCCCCCAGCTTGCCTTCTCTGCACCCTGGGACCCCAGAGCCCTCGGCTGATGCAGATGTCACGGTCCGTCTTCCGTTTCCTAAAACTAGCAACGGGCAGCATTGTCTCCTCTAAGGATAAACGACTTCACAGCCTCCAGGGGGCCACTGATGGTCCCCTCCCCAGAGGGCCAAGGGATGAACGCCTGAGGACTCCTGGAGAAATGGCCCTGGTGGTCAATTGTCAAAAGGAGGAAAATAAGCACATTCCCAAAACTCTGACAAAGGTAACGGGATTCTGTCTCTGTTTCTGCTGTGGCCCCAAAGACTGAGAATAAACCGGTAGGTGCCCACCACTCGCCCAGGTCCAGACAAGGTGCTGGACAGGTGTGCCCACCTGGTGGACCAAAAGGCATCCTTGCAGTCCAGCCTGTTGGGGAAGAGCAGTTGTGCCCTCTCTTCAGTTAAGTGAGGGGGTGTCACAGGGGCTTGGCTGTGCTCCAGAGTGAGAAGGGCAGGACAGGAGGAAAGTGAAGGTCAGTTGAGGCCACGAAGCAGAGGGGACGGAGGGAGGATCAGGTGCCCTTTTAGGGCAAAAGGATGCTGGCATCGGAGGGGCTGCACTGAAGGGAGTGGCTGCAGCCATTTGAATCTCGCCCCAGGCAACCAGAGATGTGACCACAACTAAGATGTGGACGAGGGGACGCTCAAGGGCCCAGAGAGGTCCTCATGCAACCAGCAAGGGGACTCGTGGTCCCTTCTGCCTATGGAAGCCGAAGCCAGAAAGCCCTCAAGGACCGAGGAAACCCCCCACCCAAGTAAGAGTCGGCGGGACGGGTGGTTTCTGTGTCAGTCAACTAAGTGCTTCCCTGTTCTCCCACCTCCCCGCTCCAGGGGCCAGAGGCTCCACAGTGAGTGGGAAAGGAGGAAAAGAAGCGCAGGGCAGACAAGAGGGAAGAAGCTGACCCCTGTCTCCGCAGCCCGGGCACCACAGGCGGCCCAGCCCGGAGCGGCGCAGAGGCTGCAGGAAGGAAGGAGCTGGACCTCTGGACGAAGTGCTGAGTTTGCTCATTATGATAACGTTTGAACTGCAAATGGAATTAGATCGAGATGGCTTTTGTCACCGACAGTGCTTGGAGTATTTGTTTTCTGAAAGGGACCAGAAAAGATACGGGACTCGCCAAAGCTTTCATTCAGGGTTAGGAAAAGAAAGAATGCACAGTGTAGGTTTAAAGGGAGAATGGGGTGTGTGTGTGTGTTGGGGGGGAAATACAGTTGTTTTCTTCTTGCACCCTATAAAGTTCTGAACAGACAAAAAGTTACATATGTATCACCTCATTTTATGTATCTCCAAATAACCCTAGGAAGAAGGTCAAATGATGACCTTGGGTTCACAGAAATCAAGGAGCCGTCCCAAGTTGGAAAGGGTCAGGGGGAGCTCAAGCATCTCACAACCCTACGATCCACCAAGGACCCACAGACCCACTTCCCCACCTTCTTCTGGGCAAAAACAGAGCTCCATAGGTAAGCAGCTTTCCTACCCCCTTTCGTGGTGTTTGGCACCTCACAGGCATTCCATCTGAATGAATGAAAAGCCACCCAACCATGGGATAGAGCATGGCTGCATTTCATAAATATTTACAAACTATTTGGCTACATAAAAACTCATCAGCACTCCTGCCCCACCTCCTGCATCCTCCCATCTTCCCATCCCCCAGCCAAGCCAGTGTAACCATCCAGTGTGGGAGTGCCTATGTGTCCACCAGTACCCGTTCTCCCCACCTTCCTTCCCCGTATTAGAACCTCCGGAAGTTCAGCTAGTCACAAGCTGGACTAACGAAAGACTACAATTCCCAGCCTCCTTTGCACCCAGGTGTGGCCACGTGACCAAGTACAGGCCAATGGGAGGTGGGTGGAAATGACACCCTCTCCTTCCTCTCTTCCCACTGTCTTCCCAGGCATGACCGTGGACACGGGGGTGGTGAATCAGCGTCAGTCACTACCCCAGGGCCGTGGTTGTCCACCTTGTCTGGACCTTGGGATCACCTGGGCAAAGGCTCTAAAACAGCCCTCTGATGCCAGGGCTCCACTTCCAGATTCTGACTTGATTGGACCAGAAGATTCTAATGTCCAGACAAGACAGAGAATAATCACACCAGCGCCGGGGGCGGGGGTGGGGTGGAGCAGCAAGGTGAAAACACCTCGGTCCCTGGATTTCTGCTCTTCCTTGGAGCCCACTCACCTGGGCCGCCTCCTGCCTTTGAGCAAGGATGTGACAGAGACAGAAACTCCTCCACGTGTGAACCACTGCCTCCCTTCCAGGGTTCTTTGTTACTGCTCTTTGGCCTGGACCTCACCTAGTCCAACCCGGGAATCCTCCAGTCTCCCATAATTGATGCTGGGAGCCGTGTGGGCTTGGTTTCTTCGTGGGACCCTGGGGACCTAGGAGTACAGCCGCCTAACACAAGTATGCAAGTCCAGGGTTGAAATCCTCCTGATTTCGAGACACACTGGCTGCAGGTGGGGTATGGATTTGCCTTTAATCTCACTGTAGACGAGCTTTGCAAGTAAAGGCATCAAATTAATTGGCCTGCTAGCCTTCCAAGAAAGATCTGGCCGATTTCGCTTACTCTCTGGGAGAAATGTTTCCTTTCCCTTAGACGAGGGACTCTTGTGAGCCCCGAAGAATGGATTCTGTAGAATCTAAGATGAGACACTCTTTCAGTGGTGAAGCATCTGTGTTCCCTGCAGGGGCAGTGAGTCGAGGTCTTGGGCACACACCTACCTGCATTCATCTTTAGAGGCGTGCAGAGAGATGGTTCAGCGGCCCCAGTACTTATGGGCTAAATAAGGTAAGTTGTCTGAGGTTAAAAGCAAGTGAGGGGCTCCTACCTGCTAATTGGATTCTGATGAAGCTGAGGATTAAAAGTGAAGAGAGCATGAGCGTTTGGCAAATCACTATCTTTTTTCCTACGAGGACTTTCCAGGCAACTTTTAAGAAATGTTTTATTCACCATGTAACCCTTAATCTCAACCCACTGTCCAATCCAAGTATGAGCCCAGCGGGACCCTTTGGGGCAACACTTCAGGGCTTTGGGCAGAAACCAATGACAGTGTCGAGCAGCACAGGGCGTCACCCGTAACTCCTATTCCAGGGCTTCTCCACGGCGGCATTGACATTTTAGACCAGAACGTCTTCTGTCATGGGGTGTGGGCTGCCCCGTGCACTGTAGGATGTTTAGCAGCGTCCCTGGCCTCTGCCCACTCGATGCCAGGATCACTCCCCGCCCTAGTCATGGCGTCTGAAAATGTCTCCAGGCCCTGCTCAAGGTTCCCTGCAGGCAGAGCTGGACCCTGGCTGAGAACCGGTGCTCTAGATGAATTCCACGAACTGAGAAGTCACAGCTGAGTCCGCAAGGGCTCAGCGCAGACTGCACCCATAGGGGGCGCTCCGTCAATGCTTGTTGGGGCTCCATCAAGGCGTGTTGAGTTAATAACTGGAGAAGAGGTGGGCGGGGCGCACCGAGGCTCAAACCTCCAGAAGTGCCTCCTACGTTCGTGCAGCGGACGTGAAAATGTGCGCTCAGGGGGCAAATGGACCGAGGGTCCCCAGCACGTCCACACCACGGCCAGGCTGCCCACAGGGGCTCCCAGCCAATGACCTTGCTTGGTGGGGGTCCTAAGGCAGAACCATTCTCACAAGACACAGGCTCAAGGACACCCGGGCAGCCTGGCCAAAACTTTCTTGGAAATGCTCCGCCATCTGAGACTCCCTGCCCACCGCCTCCCCAGATGTCAGCCCCCCACCATGGTCCGAGAGTCCTCACCCTGTTCTCCAGCCTCCACCCATCATCCTTCACAGGTGTCTCCCCCAGCAATCCCCTTGCCCACCTCATCCCATCTTGGCCTCTGCTTCTGGGTGGATCGGAGCACACCTGGCATTCTAGAAGGATGCCTTTCCCCAGCCCCCTCTTCCTGTGTGATGCCACAGCCTGGGACTTCCTCCCGGGGGGGGGCGGGGTGGGCTCCGTTGATGAGAGCATCACATAAAAACCAGTTTAGACAGGGAGGGAGTTCTTTGAAGTGATTCAGTTCCCTTTGTCCAGAAAACCAAAGACGACTTGAGATTATCTCATAAATAGCTAATAAAACCAGACACACACTAACATTCCAATCCAAAAACACTTTGACAAGGTAACCTTTTATCAGTTTTAAGGCGGCAAGTCAAGTCCTCTGGTCCACATGCCTTTCTTCTGACCAAGGGTCAGGGTCGAGGGAAGGGGTTGGCCAGGGGGAGCCCTGCCAGAGCACTCTTCTCCATCATCCATCCATCCTGTCTCTCCAGTCCCCAAATACGATCTTAATGCACTTTGGTTTAGAGCAAGCATGTCCCGCGGCCCCATCCAGCCGAGTGTGCAGGAGCGACTGCCTAGCCCGAGGCCCCAGGCTCAGCTAGCTTTGCCCTCGGCCAGGCTCTCCCAGGGGCAGATGACCTCCTTTTCTATGGCCTGGTCACTCCGTTCTCCTGTCCTCGTGTCCTCTGAGTCCACCAGGCAGGTCCCGCTCCCCGTAGACACATCCATTTTCATCTGGAAGAAGCTTCAGGCACAAGAGGAAAGCAGGTGGGTGGGGATAGGAGGTCACCAAATCCCCAGCTCACCCTGACATCCCTGAAGGGGTGTGGACACAGGTGCATTTGCCAAAGGCTGTGTGTGCAGGGACTGGCTGGGCGGATCCCTTTCATTGGGGAAGGAGGGAGGCTCCTAGTTTCTTGCTGAATGAAGAATAATTCAGAAAATGCTTTACTTTCATTTTCAAGGGGCTTTTGAGTTTTTATGGTTTTGATGAATTCAGGATGTTCCTATAGAACATGCCAGGACTTAATCTCAGCCCCTTTAAACTGCCTTCTCATGAAGTGGTGGCCACTGAGAACAGAGGTTTTAAAAGCCCCAAGCCTGTATGTGTGGCCTGGCTGTGGCCACAAAGCTAGAACAGTCCCTCAGCAGAGCCAGTTGGGAGGAATCAACAGATATGTTCGCCCTGGATCCTGACCCCTCCCCTCCCCCATCCCCGGATGCACAGTGCACAGCCGAAGCCGGATACTTGGGTATCCATGGCAACCTAGGACCCCAGCAGGCGCCTTCTTTCAACCAGACCTGGCAGGGCCCAATGCAGGAGCCTGTTGGTTGGTGCAAGGTTGCCCCCGCACCTGCTGTCTCCCTCCAAAACCAAATAAAGATGGGGGCTGATCCTTTGTTTTGCATTGTCTGTAACTTTTCTTTCTGCCCTGGTCCGGGAGTGATCAAGCGCCCCTCAGAGCCTCTGTTCTGCACCCAGGAGCTGCTTCGGGGCAGGGGGTCCTCAGAGGTGGGAACAGCAGCACCCACGATGGGGTTTAGAGGGGCCTCCCCTGCGCAGAGACTGGACACTGTCAGCACCCCTGCAGCCCCTCTGAGCCACCGGGCAGGTGTGTGCAGGAGGGGGTGGGGGAGGGGAGGGAGTGCGGGGGCCCAACACCACCTGTGGGTCCCACTGCTGCCACTGAGCTTTCCGGCCCTTTAAAAAATGCGATGGATTCATTAGATTAACGTCTTAGGGGTGGAGCAGGGTGGGTGGAAGAGTATAAAAAGGGGAAAAGAAGATGGAAAAGAAAGACACTCTTCTCCTTTTCCTCAGAAAGACAGGAGAGGGCAGCACTGAGTGTCTGGAAACTACCCGGAGGCCGAGGGGTTTAATGGGCCTGTGGGTTGTGTCTGTTCTCCCAGAATCCTCCTTACCCAGCCCCCACAGCCCCCAGACCACAGAGCCTCGGTCCTCACCAGACATCCACGCGCACCCGCGCGTGCACACACAGACACACACACACAGACACACACACCTCCATCTCACACACACACACACACCTCCATCACACACACACACCTCCATCACAAACACACACACCCCTCCATCACACACACACACGCCCACACGTGCACGCACACACACACAACCCTCCATCACACACACACACTTCCATCACACACACACACCTCCATCACACACACACGCCCGTGCGTGCACACACACACCTCCATCTCACACACACACACACCCCTCCATGTCACACACACACACTCCTCCATCACACACACACACACACACACACCTGCATCACACACACACACACACCCCTCCATCCTTACTTGGCTGCTCTCCGGGACCTTGGTCGTGGCAGCTGCCGGCCCGCCTCCCCCAGCGGCTGCACCTTCCCGTGGGGCACAGGGGGGCACCTGGGGGAGAGCCTGGCAAAGACCGGGGAGGCCAAACAGCCTCGTCTCAGGAACCGGCCGAGGGACAGGGCCACGCGGGCCTTGGGAAGGGCCCGGGGCCGGGGCTGGTCCGCGGAGGCCCCGCTGGTCTCAGCACCTGAGCGCCCGCGGGCGGCCTCCCGCTCCGGCTCCTCGCCTGGGGAGCCCTCCAAGGCCACCTTGATGGGCGAGGGGCAGACGGTGCTGCTGGGCCGCCGGAGGAAGCGGCCGGGCGAGGGGAAGGGCCTCCGCGGCGAGCGGCAGCGCGGGGAGCGGGGGCTGGACGGAGAGGAGGGCAGGGGGGCCCCGGTGTACACGGTCAGGTGAGGGCTGGGGGCCGCGCGCTGGTCCGGCTGCAGAGAAGGAGGGAGAGAGCGCGTAGTGAGCGGCGTGGCTGGTCCACGGCCCGCGGGCCGCGCTCGGCTGACTCAGCCACCTGAGCCGACGGCACGCGGCACACAGACCTCCCACCAAGGGGCCTGCCCGTCCCCAAGCCCTGGCCACGTCCCCAGGGCTGGGGTTTGCATCCCAGGGCACAGACGGCCCTTCTTCCAGGCCTGGGACACGGGGTGTGGCCAGGCTGGATTTCCAGTCGGCCTTGGACTCCGCCCCCAACGAGCAACGCCTGCACCCACCGTCCATCATGCCCTCCCTTCTCCATCCTCGGGACCGCCTAAAGTCTGGAGGCATCTAACACCCTTTTCACAGAGCAGCGGAGGTGCCAGGAGGAGAGCTGATCCTTCCAGGCCTAAGACCACCCGTCTTGTCCTGAGCCCCGACCCACGTCCACGGGTCATCCCTGGGGATGACCGGGCCCACCCTTTCCCACGCCCTTCCTCGCAGGCAGCGCAGCAGGACCTGGACCTTCCGCGGAGAAGGAGCCTGGAAACACAGACAAGGAGGTTATCGGTGGGGAAAGGGGAAGTAGGTAAGCAGATCAGCCTCCCTGGGCCACGGGGGCCGACCAGGGGGCAGCAGCGTGGGGTCAGGCAGGCTGTCGGGAAGGAGCCCGAGAGCTTCATCTGAGCTAACGGCGGAAGCGAGAACCCGAATCGTCGGCAGGAAGGCTCTCTGCTCTCACCTCCCCTCGGCCTGCTCTGTGTCCCCCCGTCACCCCGAAGGCCTGCCCTGGCCATGTGCCACATCAAAGCCCAGTGTGGATGGAGCTGGGGGCTGTGCTGGTCCTGGCGGGGAGAGGGCTCCTGGGACAGCTGGACCGACACTGCCTCCAAGAGAGAAATGCCTCCAGGGAAGAAAAACCCTCTTTGAAACTGTCACAGCCACACAGATGTCCCGCTTAGAGGGAGCCACCTGCCCCCGGGGGCCTGGGCACTGCCCTGGGGCCCAAGGAGGGCAGCTCCGGGCGCTGAGCTGGAGTCTGCTGGCTTCTGAGGCGTGTGCTGGTCCCGACCTGAAGAGGGAAGGGCACATCCGAGAACAGCCCTGAGAGGAAAAGCAAGGCCAGGGGGCCACAGGGAGCTTTGCCGCCGGGGCTGGGGAGAGCGGTCTCCACTCTCCCACCAGCTCCCTGAAGCTCAAGCAACACTCGGTTCTGAAACAGCAGCTCGGAGGCACTGATGCTGTTCCACTGCTCAGACAGGCCGACAAACCAGAGCTGAGGCCCAGAGCCGAGGCCACTGGGTTATTATACTAATCATCATTGTGATTATTGCTAACATACAGTGACAACTTAGCAAATGTGAGTTTCTGGGCTGAGCACTTTATGTGGACTATTGCATTTATCTCCCAGAGCCACTCGGTGAGGCAGTCAACTCTTATTATGCCCATTTTACAGATGAGAAAACCAAGGCTTCTAGAAGCTAAGCCCCAAGAATGCGGGGAACGGTGAGCAGATTTTGCAAAACCAGGCTCACTGGCTCCGTAGTTTGCGTGTGTCATGCCAGTCAGATGTCTCAGTGCAGGCTGCAGGTCAGAATCACGCAGGGTGCCCGTTACAAATGCAGATCCCAGGCCCACCCCAGACCCACTGGAGGAGAACCTCATGGGGGGCACTCAGGGAAAGCAAAGTCTCACAAACTTTGCTTGTGAGAAGGAGATGCTTTGCAAGTAAGCAAGACCCAGTAAGTTCACGGAGCTGTGCACTGCGCTTCCGACACCTGTGTCCTACAGGGCACAGTCTGCAAAGGAGAATAGCAAGAGGGATGGCTGGGCCCTGATGAAGGGTTTGGGAGATGACTGTCAGGTGTACGGCCCTGCAGTTTATGAAGCACTTAACGATGTGCCAGGTGCGCAAAGCATCTATTACCACCCCATTTTAGAGACCAGAATACTGAGGACCAGAGGGGTTCAGTACCGTCCCCATGCTCCCATCACAAACCAGTGAGTGTGGAACACAGAACTCTAAGGTGGCACCAAGATGCCTGCCCCTGCCCTTCAGGATGGGTGTGAGCTGTGGATGTCACGGGGCAGTCATCCCCGAGGTCAGGCTATGGCATACGGCATAGGTGACTCTAAAAGGAATTATCCCGGCGACCCTGATCTCATCACCTGATCCCTTCAAATCTGAGTCTAGAAGCCAGAGAGACAGAAGTCAGAGAGGCTCGGAGCATGATTAGGAATTCAACGAGGGAGGAGTTCTCCATGGTTGGCTTTGAAGATGGAGGGTGGGGAGCGTGCAGCAAGGAGTTTGGGCGGCTTCTGGAAGCTGAGAGCAGCCCTCAGCCGACAGCTGGCAAAAAAAATGGGGCCCTCAGTCCCATGACAAGAGACGGAATCCTTCCAACAACGTGGAAGAGCCTCCAGATGAGAGCACACACAGCCTCGCGACACCTTGACTGTGCACCCCGAACAGAGAGACCTGCCCAGTCTCACCTGGCCACCTATGAGCTGGCAAATGGTGCTTGTTGGTGCTAATTTGTCCCTTGGGGATCGCTAACTAATACAGTGACCAAATGAGACTCTGACTCCAGGTCCGTGTAACCCCAAAGGCTTTGCTTTTCCTACTGATCCACGCTGCCAGCCCATAGCCTGGGGGTTTTGTACGGGACTTGGGGTCCTGGGCCAAAACGCCAAACTAGGAACCAGGCTTTATTCAGAGAGATGGAGAGGCATCGAGTTAAGCGAGGACACACCCACCCCCAGTTCATTACCTTAAATCCCACTCACTCAGAATTTGCGGTCAACTCCTGCTATAATCCTCACTTTACAGATAAAAAAACAGAGGCTCATGGAGATGATGCAGCTCGACCAAGACGATACAGCTTAGGACAGCCAAGCCCCGCCACACACCCCCGCCCAATTCTGGCCCTTCCTCTCCACCCCACTCCTCCGCCCA
Organism: Delphinapterus leucas; assembly: GCF_059928025.1. Taxonomy (NCBI): domain Eukaryota; kingdom Metazoa; phylum Chordata; class Mammalia; order Artiodactyla; family Monodontidae; genus Delphinapterus; species Delphinapterus leucas. The sequence continues at coordinate 68,823,066 of NC_143147.1, read as the reverse complement.
GCACCTGCTTTATTCCAGGATGAATGACAGGACACGTTAGGAAGGTGGCTACTGTCCTGCTTCACTTACCTGGCCTGAGAAAGTCCCTTCTTCTGGGCAAACAGGCATCAGCCCGACTGGCCCTGGACACTCTGAGCAAGATGCCTTTTTCTACCCACTCCCACCGCGACCCTGGCCCCTCCCATACCCACCACGGGTGTGAAGCAGCAAAGCAGCGGTGTGCGAGGCACGTGGCAAAGAAATGACACAACAGAGACACAGTGAAGCAGTGCTTGGCTTTGTTTTGTGCTGCTGTTTTATTCTCTTGCAGAAGGAGCATGACACGGAGCGCGTTCAGTGGCACGGGAACACGAGCACAGGCTTTCAATGAAAGGCAAAGCAGGTGATGCAGGGACGCGGCTCACTTTCCGTACAGAAACTGGCTGAGAATTTGCAGGAGACCCTGTGGCCACTTCCTGGGAGCAGGTAGGTGGAGAGGGCCACCTTCCGGGGGCCACATGCCATGCACCAGTCCCCCCTTCCCAGCCCCTCTCACTCGCCCTTTCCCTGCTGCCCCCAAAAGCGAATGAGCACAGTTGGCCCCGTGGGGAAAAATCCATGTGGGCGAACACCCCATTTCTCCTACCGGTCAGCTCATCTGCCACCGCCCAGCACAAGACCTTCCCATCTTGAACAGACAAAACTGGGGACCCATGGACTGACCAGTCACTACACTGCTGCTGGTCAGCCCTCTGCAGACATACAACGTGACATCAATTCCCCACTCTCTTCCCCTCAAATATATCCTAACGGTCCCTGGAGAGCTAGACTCTGAGAGAGAAGAGAAAGTAAGATGGTTTGGGTCAACAAGGCTTTAAATACACCTCAGGAAATGCCCTAAAGAATAATGGACCACTGTACTGGGCAACACTGACAAATGCAAGGAAGAACAAGCTTTACTTTAAGACCATGAAGGTACTAGGGTTGCTTCTGATGATACTGATGACAACGATGACGACAGTGATGGCGATGATGGTGTGATGGTGGTGATGATGGTGATGGTGATGGTGATGGTGATGGTGGTGATGGTGGTGATGATGGTGATGGTGATGATGGTGATGGTGGTGATGGTGGTGATGGTGATGATGGTGATGATGGTGATGGTGATGATGGTGATGGTGGTGATGATGGTGATGGTGATGGTGATGATGGTGATGATGGTGATGGTGATGATGGTGGTGGTGATGGTGATGATGGTGATGGTGATGATGGTGATGATGGTGATGATGGTGATGGTGGTGATGATGGTGATGATGGTGATGGTGATGATGGTGATGATGGTGATGATGGTGGTGATGGTGATGGTGATGATGGTGATGGTGGTGATGATGGTGATGATGGTGATGGTGATGATGGTGGTGATGGTGATGATGGTGATGGTGGTGGTGATGGTGATGATGGTGATGGTGATGATGGTGATGGTGATGGTGATGGTGGTGATGGTGGTGATGGTGATGGTGGTGATGATGGTGATGGTGATGATGGTGATGATGGTGATGGTGATGGTGGTGATGGTGATGGTGGTGATGGTGGTGATGGTGATGATGGTGATGGTGATGGTGGTGATGGTGATGGTGGTGGTGATGGTGATGATGGTGATGGTGATGGTGATGGTGATGGTGATGGTGGTGATGGTGATGATGGTGATGGTGATGGTGGTGATGGTGATGGTGGTGATGGTGATGGTGGTGATGATGGTGATGGTGATGATGGTGATGATGGTGATGGTGATGGTGGTGATGGTGATGGTGGTGGTGGTGATGATGGTGATGATGGTGATGGTGATGATGGTGATGGTGATGGTGATGGTGATGGTGGTGATGGTGATGATGGTGATGATGGTGATGGTGGTGATGGTGGTGATGGTGATGGTGGTGATGATGGTGACGGTGATGACGGTGATGATGGTGATGGTGATGGTGATGGTGATGGTGATGGTGATGGTGGTGATGGTGGTGATGATGGTGATGGTGATGATGGTGATGGTGATGGTGGTGATGGTGATGGTGGTGATGGTGGTGATGGTGGTGATGGTGGTGATGGTGATGGTGGTGATGGTGATGGTAAGGATGATGGGGATGATGGTGGTGATGGTAATAATAATGATGGCTGTGATGACGATCACGGCAGCTAGCATTTACTGAGCACTTATATGCCAGGCATTTTCCTAGGCACTCTACTCCCTAGCCCTTGTATTTCCACTCAATCCTCACAACAAAAGCAGTCTTTTCTCTAAAATCCAAGCCTGAAAATGAATCCTGGTACCTTATGGCATAACTTATACTCTAGCATCAGATATACACCACATGGGTAGAGAAACTCAAGCTGTTTACAATATGGCATTAGTGGAATTAAGATGGTGCCTAAGTACGTGGCAGGATAGAGAATATCATAGTAATTTAAATGTATCAATACTATTGTCCAAATAAATACTATTTTTACACCATTTGAGATTCAGATGGACCCTGTGGGGCTACTGTTAGTGCATCAAAGCTGGCAGGAGCAGATACCAGTGGCTGGAGTCTAGAAGCAGACACACTTCCAAAACCTCAAAACTGGGTAGGGATCCTTTCTACCAAACATGAGAATTTCCTGGTGCACCCCCCTCGACCCCCCAGGCCAGACAATTCTCCCCCATCTCTGTGCTCCACTAGTGTGTTGCACACCACCCAGCCTATATCGCCTCCATGTACCCTTGTCAGCCCCTTGAGGGCAGAAAACACCTCGTCCATTTTTGCATCTGTGCCATAGCACCAACCATGGGCTCTCACACAAAACAGGTGTTTAAAATACATTTGTGGATGGAGATTAAGAGGTACAAATTACTAGGTATAAAATAAATGATACTAGGATGTAACGCACAGCACAGGGAATATAGCCAGCGTTTTATAATAAGTTTAAGTGGAGTAAAATCTATAAAAATATTGAATCACTGTTGTACACCTGAAACTAATATAATATTGTAAACCAACTATACTTTAATAATAAAAAATATATAGAATACACTTGTGGAACACATCCAGAAGTGAAGGCATGTGTCATCTCCCTTCCTTCAGAAGGGTAATGTGGAAGCACTCATCCGTCCAATAAGGAACGATAACCTACTTTGTTGACATATCTGTGCCTCTCCTTTGACTGGGGATTCTTGTGTGTCTGACACTGAGAAGGTTTCCATCAATGCGTGCGCCACACCTACTATGTGTCTGACACAGAGCACTGGGTACTCTGCAGGAGGATGACAGACACATGAAGCAGACACGTCTCAAGAGTGAGGAGTGGGCTGGTGAATAGTTGAGTCAAAGATGAACAAGACATACTCTGTGTCCTGAAGAATTCAAGGTGCATTTCAACTCTCCCACCACCCTACCACCATTTTGCTAGGTGTGTAACCTCAGCTCATACAGGGGTAACTAGGATGGAGGGCAAATACCTCCAGTTCCATGCTTCTCAAACTTTCCCACAGAAGTAGGCCCAACAGCAGGAGAACTGGGCAACCATGCTCTCCCAGGAGTCTGAGGGCAAAAGCCTGAATCCGCCACAGCCAGGCATGAGATATCTTTGACGTCTCAGCTTTTATCTTAAAAAATTCATGTACAGCTTGCAGTCTAATTCGTAATATATTCATGATTATTTTAATGTGAAATTTAAAAAACTATCTAACTTCCCTCCCATTGCAAATCTTCAAGTAAAATTGATGGCCCAGGCTGGGTATGCTCCTGGAATTCACTGACTCTGGTTTGAGAAACATGGATCTGGTCCCAACCCCTCATTTCAAAAATTATGAAGCAGAGAGGTGAAGTGACTTGCTCATGACCACATGGCTAGCGACAGAACGAGGACAAGAGTCTAAGAGGCCTTGTCCAAACCCGGAGGTCTTTCTACCCACCCATCCATCCATCCATCCATCTATCCATCCATCCATCCATCCATGTAATATGTTTATGCAGAATTCACTAGGTATAAAGCATCAGATTCCAAATAGTGAGTGAGATACGGTCCCTTCCCTCATGTCACTCAGTTTACAATGGTTCATCACCTGAAATTTCTGCTTGAGGCGCTCCCCCTACGTTGGAGGACTCCAAGATTCTTCAAAAGAGAGATGAACAAAGCATCTCTGTAGTTGCTCTTCCAGAGTGTAAACTAGTCTATGACTGGGGAAGACAGGGAGATTAATAGAATCCCTTTGCTAACGTGAAACCAAGAGCCTCAAACCTCTTACAATGGCCTGGAAAGCCTGCGATGGCCTGCCTGCCCACCTCTTGGACCTCATCTTGTACCACTGCCCCTTTGTCTACCAGGTTCCTTTCATCTGGCCTTTCAGTCTGAGCCATTTCCCACCTCTGGGCCTTTGCTCATGCAGCTCCCTCTGCCTGGAAAGTTCTTCCTGCCTCACCTGCACTCCTTCTATGGCCAAATCTTTTTCATTCTCTGCTTATCCGCCACCTCAGAGAGTCCCCCTGAGTCCACACGCACCGCGTCCTCTACTACGGCACTGTATATGCATTAAAGCACATTCTATGGGTTTTATCATATTTTTGTTTGAGTTGCCGATTACAAGGATGGCCTCAGTTCTTCAGCCCTCCACATCTCCCTGTCTTTTGCCAGAAGACTTTGAAATTTCTCTCACTGAAGAGGTAGAATCGATTTCCCCAGCCCTTGATTCTAGGCTGGATTTGTGACTCGCTTTGGTTATTAAGATGAGGCACCAGTTCCAGGCCTTCATCTCAAGAATCTTACGTGCTTCCACCGACTCCCCTGCAATTTTGCCATCCTCATAGGATCATGCCCAGGCCAGGCTGTTGAAGGATAAGAAACATGTGAGCAGAATCCTTCAACTCATCCCGGCCTAGGCTGCCACAGATCAACCCTCACCAGGCGTGGGGATGAGCCCCACGAAGATCAACAGAACCTCAGAGATGACCCTATATGCATAAGCCATGAACACTTATTCTTCTATACCACTCTAGTTGTGTGCTTGTTTGTTACACAGCAGCAGCTACCTAATACACTTGGCTTCCTTATTTTTTTGTCAGTCCTGGACTATAAGCTCCATGAGGCAGGGAACATGTCTATTTTATTCACCAATGCCTGGCACATAATAGGTGCTCAGTTAATTTGCTGAGTGAGTCTTCTTGATGCAGAAGGTCGGTACCTGCTCATCCACTTGCTTTATCTCTTTTGCATTCTTACACAGGTGTACAGGAGCAAACCCAACTTCAAGAATTACCTTTAGGCCTCCAAGGTCAGAGCTGGAACTGTCCTGACCACCCCACCCCCCACCCCTGACCACAGGCTGGCCTAATCTAAAGCTATGGAGGAGGAAAGCACCAACATCTAGATAACATCCCAAAGAGTACTATCTTTGACCCTGACTCATTTTGAAAAGGTCACAGATCTCTAACCATCCCTCCTCCCATGAATGAAGACATCGGCACCTTCGTCCTTAACCAAAAAGATGCTCCATTTTACCTGGACTTCTCTGGAGGCCTCTGGCCTATGTCCTTCATTCCTACAAGCTACTAATTCCCCTGGCATCATGTAAAAGGGGGATGGGGAGGCAAAAGCGAAGGAGAGGGCCCACCAACCCTCAAAACTTAGGACTAAGAACAAGCTCAAAAGAAAAGTCTCAGCAGAGTTTCTCCAGGCAGGTGTGACAGAGGGGCCCCAGGAAAGGGCATCTACAGGGGAGCCCTGCAGCCAGCCCCTGGTTGGGGCGCCCCGTCCCCGGCTGCTTTAGAGGCAGAGTCTAAATTGGAGAAAGGAGAGGAGGAGCTTTGGACGCTACTGGAAACAAACATGCGGAACGATGCCCTGGGGGTAGTTAACGACGCCCTTCTCGCCAATGGCGGTTCACGAAGCAGCTTTTCTCTCTGGTTCTCACCCCCAAGGACTCCGGAGGGTAAGACAGGCGATGTCACAGCAACGGAGTCAGGTGCAGCCCCCCTCTCCCCGCCTCCCCCGTGCCCGCCCGGCCCCTTGGCGATCTGGAGGGGTAAGAGGAAGCCCAAGACAGGGGTCCGAGGAACCGGGGGTGAACCCGACTGGCCCACCGCCCCCTGAATGGGGCGCAGAACCCTCTAGACTCTCCCCCACCCCCAGGAATAAATAAGTAACTGTGCATTTATTTGGGAGGCAGCTCTTTTCTGAGTTGGCTCCTGCGATCCAGTTTGCTCATGACCTGGGTGATGTCCACCGTGTTGGCCGCTTCCCGAGCCTTGGCTTCTTCTTCCAGCTGCCTGAGGATGACGGGGCTTGGGCTGGAGCGCAGGGGACGCCGCATGAACCGGAGGCTCGAGCTGAAAGGGAGGAGAGAACAGTGGCTGGTGGAGGGCCATGCGCTCCCCGAAGCGACACTGGCACACCTGGCGGGAGGTGAGGCCGGACTCCGGATCGGCCCCTTATCCCCGCGGGGAACCTCACGGGGGGCCCTCAGAGGCACATCCAGCCGTGGCTCTTTTCTCCCCGCTGGGAGGATGGGACCAGACTGAGGACCAGCTGCCATCATATCTTAGGCTTAGACGCGGCCAGGAAGACTCAGATGGTGCCAAGTACAGACTACCGTTCATGAGGTTTAGAAATCAACGAGGCATCTTATCTTCCTGGAGGCCCTTCCAGAAAGAAGCGGACAAGGAGGGTCTGGATACTGGAAACCCAGGGGCTCTGGCCCCCAGGGAGAATTGGAACGCTTGTTTTCAAAAGCCAAGGTTCTGGGGCTTCCCTGGTGGCGCGGTGGTTGAAAGTCCGCCTGCCGATGCAGGGGACGCGGGTTCGTGCCCCGGTCCAGGAGGATTCCACATGCCGCGGAGCGGCTGGGCCCGTGAGCCATGGCCGCTGAGCCTGCGCGTCCCGAGCCTGTGCTCCGCAACGGGAGAGGCCACAACAGTGAGAGGCCCTCATAGCGCAAAAAAAAAAAAACAAGGTTCTGGAAAGGAAGGAAAGAGCGGGGCCATCGAGGAGCGAGCCTGCACGGGCAGAGCAAGGGGATGGGTCCTGAAGAGGGGTGATGAGCAGGCGTGCGCTGCGCGCCTGCACCAGACCCGGCGGACCCTTTCTCCAAAGCACTGTGCGCATGCGCGAACCGTCAGCCCCTTCAACAAAAGCCAGTCGTGGATCCCCGACCCCAAACTCTCCACCACGACCTCGGGAGCCAAGACAAAGCTCTGAGTGAGGCAGGCGATGGAGAGCATACTTGGAAAATGAGCATTTCAGCAGCAAGGGGAGACTTAAAACCTAGGACCTCCCCAAATTTCAGGACCACGTAAGCCCCTGGAACTCTAGCATCCACCCTAGGGAGGAAGAGGGCTCCCCTACCCGTAAGTCAGGGCTCCCACCAGCCCTGCCTGCCTGGAGCTCCATTTAACTTGTTCTGGAAAAATTAAGTTTTGTGCGCTGTCTCACGCCTGAGAGTCACGGGGCAAACTCATACCCGCCCTGCCATCCCCACATAGTTCCAGGCCGGGCTTCCCACGTCCCACGGGGGTGCTCTCACCCGCGGTAGCGGCGACAGCATCACCGGACAGCGGCACCCGACCTCACAGCCGAGCACTGCACCTGCGGTCTAGTGCCGCCCCAGCCAAGCACCACCGGACAGCGGTACCCGACCTCACAGCCGAGCACTGCACCTGCGGTCTAGTGCCGCCCCAGCCAAGCACCACCGGACAGCGGTACCCGACCTCACAGCCGAGCACTGCACCTGCGGTCTAGTGCCGCCCCAGCCAAGCACCCGGATGCCCCGCAAAAGATCTCAGCTGATCTCTCAGGTCTGTGCCAACTTAAAAAACATCTGGAGAGAGACATACGAAGCTCTCCTCCCTTCCCCACTACTTTCTGGCAGAACTTCTGGAGCTATTATGGCCCTTTCTTGTGGCTTAAAGAAAAGCTTTCAAGTCCCCAGGGACACTGAACTCCCTTCCTTACCCCGTGAACCTAGAAGAATAGCACCACAAAGACCTCCTTTCTCTCCTTTTCATAACAGGGCCATTATCCTCAAGAATGAAACCAAGTTGGGGTGTTTTTTTAAGCTCCTTTGACAAAGGCTCTGGTCCAACCACCCCTCTTTTGAATTGACTGGAGACTATGGAAAAAGAGCCCAGCGTGGGCTGAGCTGGCAAACGGGGCGGAGAACATCTACTAAGGGGGGGCCGGGAGAGGGGCGGACAGGACATGCGCTGGCGCTGGGAAAACCTCCGCCAAAGTCCTGCGTCTTTGTTCAAGCTGCCGTTCGGATACTCTTTTGAATCTTCAGTCCCTGTTGAGTTTTCTTTTTCCCCCCAAAAAGGAGCCCAAACTGCCCCTCAGAACATTTCATCCTTTGCCCAAGGGCTCTGCCAGATGGGATATGCTCCATATCTCCAATGAGGAAGGTGAGAATGAATAAAGAAGGCCGTCCCCCTGGCTCAGCAAGAATACTTAGAGTTTCCCTGTACATTTTCCCTAAGAGTCTATATTTTTCTTGGGGTGCAATCTGCTCTCCTCTCCACAGTCTTAGGCCATTACAAAGGACATTACCAGGATGTAGCTAAATTAATTGCTACACATCAGTTTGGAGGTGGAGAAGCGCAGCAATTAAAAAGCCAATGAGATGCTTCCATTTGTAATAAAGGTCATTATCCCAGCTCATAATCAAAACTCTTTGAAACCAGTGTTAGGGAAACAAAAGTTACTGGCAGTAATTACTATGTGCATCTTGCCAGCATGATTTCAGAGCATGGTGAGAAATACTTCCCAGTCCCCAATATTTTCATCCAGCAAATATCTTGAGAATAGCCGTTTGGCTGAAAGAGACCCTCCTTTCCCTGTAAACAAAGCAGCAGGCAATGAGTGACTGCAACCCATTCCACTTGCCTTCTCTTGGTGGTTTCCTGAGGTTCAACCGCTCTGGCCAGCATTTCCTTATAGACTGGGGATTTCAAGTAGCGGGCATAAGAGTCCTAGTGGGAACAAGAGAAAAACAGTTATTATGAGAGGGAAAGTGTCACATCAAACGAATACACTGGGGCTTCCCTGTGGCGCAGTGGTTGAGAGTCCGCCTGCCGATGCAGGGGACACGGGTTCGTGCCCCGGTCCGGGAAGATCCCACATGCCGCGGAGCGGCTGGGCCCGTGAGCCATGGCTGCTGAGCCTGCGCGTCCGGAGCCTGTGCTCCACAACGGGAGAGGCCACAGCAGTGAAAGGCCCACGTACCGCAAAAAAAAAAAAAAAAAAAAAAAAACGAATACACTGGCCGTTTCCCCAGCCTTCCCTCGGCAGTGAGATTGCAAAGTTAAGAGGATTTGTATCCTTGTGTGCAAGGCATTCAGATGTGTGTCTAAAGCCACGGCGCTCAAGTGTGGTCCCCATGCGGCAGCGTCCATTTCACCCGGCCACTTGCTAGAAATGCACATTCTCGGAGACCCGGGGAGTGGGACATGCTGAGTCTTGGCCAGATGCTGCCGCCCTTCACACTAGAGAACCCTGGTCCACAGCCGCCCCCAAAGAATCTCGAGGGCTCTCCAGCGAAGTATGCACGAAACAGCAGACCCTTGCTTCCAACCTTGCCCACCCGCTACCTCCACTTCCAAGCCCACTCACAAGTCCTTCTCCCCTGAATTTCAGTAGAAAGGCAAGAGGATACCAAACCCAGCCCAACCAAAAACAGCCCCAGGCTCAGACTCCTCTTGTGTGGCTATTTACTGGGACCCTCGGCAGGTTCAGGGAACTTCCTGAACGCCTGCTCCCCGCAAGCCGACTGCAAACTCTAGTCGTAACATACATGGGACAAAGCCCACAGAAACATCTAGGAGAATTTCTCAACGACCAATTGAGAATTTTAAAAAATTTATTGAAACGGTACCATTCTAAAGACTAAGTAGTAGCAGTCAAAGTCATGAGAACTGTGGACAGAAGACCTAAATAGACATTTCTCCAAAGGAGACACACAGATGGCCGACAGGGACATGAAAAGCTGCTCCACGTCGCTAATCATTAGAGAATGCAAATCAGGACTACCGTGAGGTATCACCTCACACCGGTCAGAATGGCCATCCTCAAAAAGTCTACAGATAACAAATGCTGGAGAGGGCGCGGAGAAAACGGAACCCTCCTACACGGTGGGGGGGATGTACATTGGTGCAGCCACTATGTCATGACGGTCTATGCGACGACTGCAGAGTGAGAAGCCTTAAGAAGGCACGCAGGGGCTTCCCTGGTGGCACAGTGGTTGCGAGTCCACCTGCCAATGCAGGGGACACATGTTCGAGCCCTGGTCCGGGAAGATCCCACATGCCGTGGAGCAACTAAGCCTGTGTGCCACAACTACTGAGCCTGTGCTCTAGAGCCCACAAGCCACAACTACTGAGCCTGCATGCCACAACTACTGAAGCCCGCGCGCCTAGAGCCCGTGCTCTGCAACAAGAGAAGCCACCGCGATGAGAAGCCCGCGCACCGCAACGAAGAGTAGCCCCCACTCACAGCAACTAGAGAAAGCCCGCGCGCAGTAACAAAGACCCAACACAGCCAAAAATAACAAATAAAATTTAAAAAATAGATTAAAAAAAAAAACAAAACAGGGCACACAGCCTCTGCAGGCAGCCCTCCCTGGCCAGGGGGCCCAGGAGCACAAGGAGGGGCCAGCCCAGCGGGCAGGAGGGAGAGACAGCTGACAGCCCTGCATCTAACACCGCAAAGCAGTAACCACGCATTCTCTCCCTTTTCCCCACATCTAAAGAACCCTCCCAGCACCTGGGGAGGGAAGCGCTTCCAGGCCTCCGTGCACCCTCACCACGGCCGCGCCTACCTTCTTCATGAGCATGTAGATGTGGGTCTGTGCGGCGTCCAGCACGTAGCGGTGGGGATGCTTCAGCCCCTTGACTGTGATGTCCATGGTTTTGCCATCTATGTTTATCCACCGCCTCGCCCCTGGGGCCAGAAACAGCCTGAGACGGGGAGGAAGACGTCAGCAAAAGTAGCCAGACCAGGTCAGTGAATGAAAAGTTCACAGCTGCTTGGGAGCGAGGGGTTGACAGTCGTGGGTTGGGTCCCCCGGGGTGAAAGTGGTCCTTTTTTTAGGAGACACTAAAGCATTTGAACAGGCCATCAAGCAACATTTCTTAGAAGCAAGAAAACAGCCCTGCCAGCATCGGGAATGTGAACTTGTGTTTGACTTTGGAATTCCCAACCTCTGGCAGAGAGAGAGCAAAAAGTGGGTGGGCTGACCCTCCCCCAGCTTTCTCCCAGGACCTCCAGCCTCCCGGAGCAGGGGTGAGGTGTCCACAGCGCGAGGTGAGGTGACTGATGGGGATGCGAGGTGCGGGGGGCCTCCATCCAGTCTCCGACCTCAAGCATAACCGCGGGGGGGCGGGCAGCTGGGGTGCCGGGGGGAGACCTCCCCACCAATCTGGCTCATCCTCACTTGTAAATCTCCTCCGCTTTCTCCTTGACCTTGGACTGATCTCCGTACTTCAGATCCTCACAGGCTTCCCAGAATCCCAGATTCTCCCCTGTGCGGGGGGGGAGGGGGGGGAGGGGGGGAGGGGTCGGGGGAGGGGGGAGGGTCCACGGGGACAGCCGGACAGGAGTCCAGATGGGAGGGGAAGGGAGGAAAGAAGAGAAACGGGTCAGCTGGGGTACATCCCGTCCTGGAGCAGCGACTACGGCGGGGGCGAGACCACACGTCCTCTGTCCAGGGCCCGGAGAGGCTTGTTACCCCAGTGAGCACACCTACGTGCTCCAGGGGGACACGTGCCCTGTGTGTGCAGCCCACGTGTCTGCCGGGAACCTGCGCTTTCCCCCAGGGCACTCAAGTCAGAGCTCAGATGAACCACCAGAGGCGGTCTCATTCCTCTTCATCCAGGAGGTCGCACACCTTGCTTGGACAAGTGACATCTGATTAGGCTGGGACGCATGCGTCGCTGCTCTGTAGGTTTTCTCCGTGAAGGGTCCTGGTGACTTTGCGCCTGGTCGATGACGCACGTGACTCCCACCTCCTTTGTGCACAGAGAGCCCATCTCTTAGGGCTCCTCGCGGGGCGTATTCCAGCCAAAGACCCTCACGGAGACGCTGCCGAAGCAGCGATGCTGACGGGCTGGCTCTCAGGAAGGCCTGGTCACCTGAGCCGGAGAGTCTGCGCCTCTGGGCCCAGGAGGAAAGCCAGCTTCTGCCCCACCCCGTTTCCTTCCAACTTCTCTAACTGGAAGGGGGTCCTCCCAGCCCCCAGTAGTGGGGACACCTCGGTGCGCCATCCCAGGTGGCCAGTTTCCGCCTGAGAAAATAAACGGGGTCAGTCCAGTGGGAGAGCAAGAGCTTACGTGTGCGTGTGTGTGTGTGTACGTTGTGCGTGCACACGTGTCTGTGTATTCGCGTGTGTGCATGTGTGTGTGTGCCTGTGTGTGCATGTGGGGCAGGGGGGAGGTGAATCACAGAATGCCATGGTGGGCGGAAATGGACCAGACCATGCCCTCCTCTCCATTCCCAGTATTCTCTGGAAGGCTCCCAGGTATTTTAGACTGGAAAAGTTTGCACGATCCTAAACTAGTTGACCTCTGTCCCGTAACTCCACAGAGATCCTTCCTCTTCAGCATGAAATTCAGGGTGCCCCTGGGACCGAGATCACAAGCATGAGTAAGCAGGCCAGCAGTGCTCTTAAGTGACAGCCACTGGTCTTACAGCAAGTGCCCTGTAGACCACCTTGCCCACGGCAAGACGGTTAATTGCTGAAGGGTAAAATTAAATGAGCAATTATTCACACTAGTCAAAAGGCGGAAACAACCCACACGTTCATCAGCAGATGAATGGATAAACAAAATGTGGTACATACATACAATGGGTATTATTCAGCCTTAAAAAGGAAGGAAGTTCTGACATAGCTACAATGTAGATGAACCTTGAAGAGAGCATGCTCCGTGAAACAAGCCAGACACAGAAGGACAAAGACAGTCTGATTCCATTTATATGTGGTTCCCAGAGTCGTCAAGTTCATAGAAACAGAAAATAGAATGGTTCCCAGGAGCTGGCGGGGAGTGGAGGAGTGGGGAGTTAGTGTTTAATGGGGATAGAGTTTCGGTTTGGGAAGATAAAAAATTTCCGGCGACCGATGGTGGTGACAGGTGCACAGTGATGTTAATTTCACTGAACTCTACACTTAGAATGGTTAAAATGGTAAGTCTTACGTTATGAATATTTTACCAGGGTAAAAAACAAATTAAATGAGCACAGAAAAATGTGTACATGAATGTTCATAGCAGTACTACCCATAATAGCCAAAAAGTTGAAACAACCCAAATGTCCACCACCTGAGAAGTAGATAAACAAAATGTGGTATCTTCACAGAATGGAATATTATTTGGTCATGAAAAGGAATGAAGCATCGTTACATGCTCCAACGTGGATGGACTTTGAAAATACTATGCTAAGTGAAAGAGGACAGAAAGCCACACATGGTATGATTCCATTTATAGGAAATGTCCAGAACAGGCAAGTCCATGAAAATAGAAAGTAAATTAGTGGTTGCCTAGGGCTGGGGGTGTGGGCTGGGGAGTTGGGAGCAGAGGAAGACAGAGAAATAGGGAGTGACTTCTATGGGTCAGGGGTTTCTTTTTGAGGTGGTGAAAAGGTTCTAGAATTATATAGTGGTGATCGTTGTGCAACTCTGTGAATCTACTACACAGCACTGAACGGCACACTTTAAAAGGGCATGTGAATGATACGGTCTGTGAATTTATAGCATGTGAAGCATATCTCAATTTTTAAAATTTTAATTAAATGAACTGATTATTTACGTGTTCTGCTCGTACCGGAAGCCTCGGGAATCTCATCCCGAGATCACCAATAGCGCTCTTTTAATAACGCAGGGAAATCTTGGGGATGGATTCTTACCAACACTAAGTGACGCCTGGGTGGGATAAGCTCAGAGTGTAGTTTGTTAGCCGACCACTAGATGGCGCCGGATCCACTTATTCACCAGTTGCTTCCGGCCTGTCCTAAAAGCAGCTCCCTTTCCCATCCAACTGTTCTGGGTTTTATCACCTCGCGGCAATTAGGCTTAATCAGAAAAAAAGCGATTTTCAAGAATCCATCTTAGCATGTAATGTGTGCATCCGGCAGTCAAACAGGCTTATGGCAAGTCCCGTGGGATACTTTCAGGTGCAACCTCACAGGCCAGTGGGTCCTGGGGAGCCAGGCCGTGTCAAGGCTCAAATGCGATGCTCCCCACGACTGGGGACTTGGAGAGAAATAAAGGAACCCCATAAAAGTAAACTTTTCAGGGAAGGTGGTGAAGCCCATGGAATGCTCCGCCTATAGGGAAGCTGGTCCCGATCTGGCCTTTGCTTTTCCCAGGTGTCTCCCACTGCAGTGTATTTACGAGGCTGCAGGGGCCTCCGGACGGCTGGGGTATAAAATGTGGCCTCATCCATTCCATTCAAATCCTCCAAGGAAGCAGACCAGGAGCTGAGACAGTGGCTCTCGATCATGGCCGCATGTCAGAATCACCTGGGGAGTTTTCAAGACTTCAGAGATTCCGCCCCAAACCAATTAAAAAGGAACCTCTGGGGATGGGATCCAGGTGAACTGCATGGGCGGCCACGGCAGAGGGGCCCTGAGCTGAAGAAAACCAGGTACATGGCGGCAGCAGACCCGGGAGCTCGAGGGTGGGAGACCCAGGGATCAGGGTGAGCCAGTGAGGGCAGCCAGAGGGGATGGAGCCTTGGAAACCTGAGTCATGTCCACGTGGATTCTGTGAGCAAAGCAATTCCCCCGACTGCGGGGCCCCCGGGAGCCAATGGAGAGACAGGGTCCAGGATGAGAGTCGGCCCAAGCAGAGCTATGGAAACACCTGCCGAGCAACCTCGGAGTCCTAGGCTAGACATTCAGGAATATTTCTAAAAGCAAATGTTTTATTTAAAAAACTCAGAGACCCACCACTGAATTCTTTCTTGAGAAAGTACTGGAAGCTCTGTCGACCCTTGGGGTCTCGGATCAGCTCGCTGAAGTTGAAAGCCCATCGTTCCACCCGCATCTTGGTTGGGAATTCCACCCTGCAAGGACCACAATTTGTAAATGCTCCAGACACTCAGGCCGCACCCAGGGGGCCTGCGTGCGGCGAGGGGGCTTCAGCCCCTGCTAACCTCCGCGAGTCCCCCGGCCCAGGGCACGACCCAACCCTCCCCTCCTCCATACCCGCACAAACAAGCCGAGTAACCCCTTGCTTGGAAAATGCAGCCTCAGACACGTCCCCTGGGCCTCGTCTCAGGATTTGGCCTCCCCAGCAGGGGGAAGGAGGCCCCCAGCAGAGAGCCTCATGCTAACCCTTCAGGGCAGAGGGACGTGCACGCCTCCTCGAAGGCCTGTGGAGACCAGGGGGCCAGCCTGCCACACCAGACCAGAGAGAATCCCAGAATGGCCCCGGTGATGGGTGCTGTGGCCACTGCCCCCCCTCAACACCCCCTTCCCACGGGAACATCTGGTGACCCTTCCTGCCGGGCTTCAGGCCCCGTGCCCCCAGGCAGACACCCCACAGGCCCTGCCGGCCGTGCACCCTCTCCCAGAGCCTCCCCTACGATGCCAGGCCCACTCCACCGCCGCTCATTCTGAACACGCTTCGATCTCAGGAAGGACACGCGAGCCCAGCTAGCATGGGGTGGGTCTCACGGTCTAGAAAATCCAGAAAACTGTTGGCTTTTCTCCTATTCCTTATGGAATTCTCCGTAACCCAACACAGCCCCTGGGAAACAGAGGTTCCCAAGTCCCAGACACCACGTTGCCCACTGGTGCAACAGCTGAAACCATAACTGGGTACAAGTGATGTCTGTGGTATCTCAAGTCGGTCAGGCGATCTTACGCTTCCCTAACGTCAGCGTGGAAACAATAAGGATCCCGGAATAACAGCTACCACTTACGGAGTCACCATCTGTGACGCACTGTGCTTTACACACACACCCATCGCTGGGTCCCTAAGGGAACGCGGCCAGCTGGATAGCACTTCCAAGACGACGGAGGCTCAGAGAGGGTAAACCCTTGCCCGGGCCCACACAGTAAGAAGCAGGGCCCGGCATCAAACAGGTGTGCCAACTTCAGCGGACATCAGAATCCCCTGGGAGACTCATTAAAACACCGACTGCTGGGTGCCATCCCCCAACTTCCTGATTCAGTCTCGGGTGCGGCCCCAGAGCTTGCATTCCCCACGAGTTCCTGGAGGACGTTGATGCGGCCGGTCCATGGCCAACCCTGGGAGCGGATGCTCCGAGCCGGTCTTGTGAACCCTCGCTGCTCACTGAAATCAGTGGGCTAATGGGGCTCAGGAGGTAAGCCAGGCCAATTAACAAGAGGCTTTGGAGATAAGGGCTGGATACTGGGTTTTCGTCTGCTATGTTTTGTTTGTTTGGCCGCACTGCGCGGCATGTGGGATCTTAGTTCCCAGACCAAGGTTTGAACCCGCGTCCCCAGCATTGGAAGCGCGGAGTCTTCACCACTGGACCACCAGGGAAGTCCCTGTTTTTGTTTTTGTTTTTAAGCTTCCCAGGTGATGTTAATACCGTTCTAAAATCTAAACCATTAAGAAGAAGGCCTCCCATTTTTGGGGGGTGGGGCTCATTTGGCATTCACCCAGTACCCTATGATCAAGGGCTCCTACATAAGCATCACCTCTTTTCTTCACCAGCAAATCTCTACCTCAAGCTTCCATACTCCACTCTCCATTGCACGTAGCATCCGGCAGCATCCACGCCTCCTTCCCAAACCCTCTCAGGACGGTCCCTGTCCTGGCCAGGTGACCCTGCCTTTTCCCCCACAAGAGCCGACTTCTGCACATCCTTGTGCACAGGGAGGTACAGGCTGCCTCTCCCTTCTGATAACTGCGACAGAGACACAAGCTCCAGAAAACCGTCCTAATAACTAGAGGCCCCGGAAGACTCCCCAGAAGATGGTTCTAGAGTCTTGGGCTCTGCGGTTGACCCCCGACTCCAGGTGAGCGCCCTCCTTTACCTGTCTGCTGCCCATAGCGGGCTACGCGGAGGGGTGAAAGGCCTCTGCAGCTACGCCTGCTCACCTGGCCGGATCTGTGCCACCTGGGTGTTCCTCATGCCTTAGGTGGTGATGGCCTTGGCGCTGACACCGCTGTGGCATGTACCTGACGCTCTCTGTTTTTCCAGCTACCCCATCCCACCCCACACGCTCCTTCCAGCCCCTTCTGCCTCTCCTGCTCCAGCTCCCTCTGAACTGCCCCCCTCTTCTTCCCCCCTATGTTAGCTTGGGCTTTTCCCCCCCTGCATCTTGGCCTTTGCCCCCTCTTCCAGACGACAGATTTATGCAGGCACAGGTAGCAGCAACAACTGTTCAAATTTCATAAACAGCCAAGGAGTGAGTGGTGTAATCCCCAAGGCAGCTTTAGGGCTCTGCTTTCCAGGAACTTATTTTTACTCTAGTCAGAAGTCAAAAGTGCGAAGCCATGAAGATGATTGTTTTCAAAAACGCTCTATGGGCTTCCCTGGTGGCGCAGTGGTTGAGAGTCCGCCTGCCGATGCAGGGGACGCGGGTTCGTGCCCCGGTCCGGGAAGATCCCACGTGCTGCAGAGCGGCCGGGCCCGTGAGCCATGGCCGCTGAGCCTGCACGTCCGGAGCCTGTGCTCCGCAACGGGAGAGGCCACAGCAGTGAGAGGCCCGCGTACCGCAAAAAAAACGATCTATGTATTGTTAAAGCAGAGTTACCACTTGACCCAGCAGTTCCATCCCTAGGTACATACTCCAGAAAAATGAAAGACACATGTCCACATAAAAACTAGCACACGAATGCTCACAGCAGCATTACTCACAATCGCTAAATGGCAGAGACAAGCCAAAGGCCATCAGCTGATGGATGGGTAAACGAGATGTGGCGTGTGCATATACATTAATATTTTTCAGCCGTAACTCGGGATTGAGTATGAATACCTGCTTCAGCATGGATAAACTTTGAAGGCATTATGCTAAGTGAAAAAAGCTAATCACAGAAGACCACAGATTGTGTGATTCCATTGATATGAATGTCCATAATAGGCAAACCTGTAGAGACAGAAGGTTTAGCGGTTGCCTAGGACTGGAGGGTTTTGGGGAGGGGGATTTGGAGGGTAATAGCTAAAGGGTAGGGGGTTTCTTATTTGGGTGATGAAAATATTTTAAAATTGTGGTGATGGCTGTACAATTCGATGAATATAGTAAAAACCGTTGGATTGTACACTTTAAATGGGTGAATTATACGGTGTGTGAATTCTAACTCAAAAAGTTACTTTTAAAAGGACCCCGATATCTCGAATACCTACAGTTTGGCATTTAAATCCCAGAACTGGGTGTCATCCGTTACCCAAGGATTGCTAGGAAGGCAGCCCGACATGATGGCGTCGTTGGACGAAAACTGCTCACTGTACTTGACGATCCTGAAAAGCAAACGGAAAGCGATTTCCTAGAAGTTCAACACCCCAGAGACCAAATCAACACTCAGGTTGATCGACCAGCCTGCCCTCCTTCAACTTGATGGATTTAGTTACATACTTGTTACTGTCTTCTTAGAAAAACGCTCTAACAGCCCTCGGGATTGGCAGGTGTTAAACAAGATCTGTCCTATTCTAGTTGTGAAATGAAACCTCACCAAGATCTGTCCTATTCTAGTTGTAAAGTGAAACGTCGTCTCCCAAACCAGTTCTTTGTGACTTCTCCGTACGTATTTCATTAAAATACAGCCTCTTTACATTTGATCATGAGTTTTCAAAATGCAAAGCTGACTCTTTGCACGTGTTCAAACAGGTGTCTTGGCACCATCTTGGAAGCACAAGGTCGCCACAGACTCGGTGAGATTCTGTTGTGCCACCCTGGGGTCCACCCTTGGTCAAATAATGCCTGCATTTGGGAACTCAGACCCAGTATTCACAGCGGTGGTCTCACTGAGACAAACGTGGGCAAGAGCTAATTCCTCCTGGTCGGGTTAGACCTTCTGAGTCAACACGTGTACTGGTATCTGGCAGTTTGGAAAAAACCTGGCATGCCTTCACCCTACAGGTGGGGATTGCATCCGTAGTATACACGTAAGGCACCTGCCACGAAGTCTGCCCACAGCCATGAGAGTTTGATAGAGCAGGACCGTGCCCGAGAGATACACCAGAGCTCTCGGTTTACAGTTCCGCGCAGAACTCAAGCCCCTGGGCTCCATCTGCCCCATGACCTCCTTATTCTTATCAGACCTTTACAGTGGAGCAGCTGAAGGGAAGGGGAAAAAATGCATCCACAGGTCCAAACACTATAATGATGTCAAAATTATGGTAATGAGGCTCTGAGACAAACAAAAATTGGGAAGTGGGCCTACGAAGTATCCAGTGTAGCCTTTGAACCTCCTCTAATGGACTTTCTATTTGGTTTCATGAAACTGGGTTTCTGCAACATCAGAGCAGGTGGGTCTGGCTTTATCACAGAACATTAGAACCCAAAGTGAGCGCCCGCGTGCAGCCCCATCTGTGACTCGGCAGCCACAGACAGAAGTCACTGCAAAAGGTGGGTGAGGTCAGGGCACGTATTTTCGGGCAGGTGGTAGTTTTGCAAACTACGGGTTTGGGAGGATGTCAAAAGATATTTGGAGATTTTGACAAGAGCCTAACCCTAACCGCACTGGAAGAAAGGCACTGGACAAAACACAGTATCTCCCACCCCGATCAGTACCTGTGGGCAGAATAAATGACTCGTCATGTCATGTGTCCCCAGAAATCAGCCAAGTCCATTTTCAAGTGTGCAGAAAAATTGCAGACCTAGAAAGGTGAGCCTCCAAGGAATTCCACATTTTGAAAGGGTAATTGCTTACATTTGGGGGGCACTAAACCTTTTCGTGTCTTCCAAATAATGCCCTCTGGGAGACTGGATCAAAGTAGCCTGAACGTTCAAGAATCAAACATAAATTTCCAGTTTCTCCCAACGGGATTTTAAATCAAACATTAACAACGGATACTTATCAGTACATTGAACACAGAATCCAGCCGGTGAACTTCTGACTCTTCCCACTTTCCCATCCACACAGACAGGCTTGTCTAGGGCCTCACCCAACCCTGATTTTGCCTAGCCCGAGACCTGAAGACTAGCACTGAGCGAAGAACCAGGAACTAAACCCCCAAGAGACTGCTTTTGTCCCCGTGAGTCCTTCAGGCTCTTACGTCAACCTATGACTTGTCAAGTTCGCCTTGAAGCAGTTCCCCTCCTAACTATTGTGCAAACCTCACCAAGACCAACAAAGCAGGGACGTACCCGCCAAGGGACACGGAAGACTTCACCGTGGACCTCATTAAGGCCTGTCGGTAATACATGATCTGGAAGAGAAACAGTTGTTAGATGTCCAACTGCCCCACGGGGGTGTCGCCAATGCCGACACATACGTATGGCTCCAAACCAGAAGCCATGTCCCCATCAAAGCACCCCATTCCGTTCCCTCAAGCCGGCCACCCCAGGACCAGCAGGGCTCAGGTCTGCAGCAGATGGGTGGCCCCCAACTCCAAATAAGGAGCCTCCTTCCCTCGCCTCATCGTGTGCTAGTCTCGGAAAAGGCACCAACTGGGAAAAAAAAAGCTCTAAGGTGCGTTGAAGTGAGACATGGGATAGACACAGAAGCTTAGCTTTTCCCCCAAATGCCTCTGACTCACAGAAGCAGATCTAACTAACCTCACGGCCAACACTTCCCAGGGCTCTCTGTCTTGCACCCCGGATACAAGATTTGCCAACACAGGTCGCTTGTCACCCTGGACAGATGCTGAGCCGCCCTGTAACTGTAGCAGCAGGGACCAGGGTGGATGCATCCGCTCCACGCCCCCCAGTTCTGTGCCTTCGGAGGGCATTTCGCACCCTGAGCCTCAGCGTCAGCCCCAGCCAGATCTTACATGAGATGCTTTGGCTTCTGTGCCGTCCGTTAATTGGGAAACAGCTGTTTGAACGTTACACATGGTTTTCATTTCATCACTGAGTGCAGACCATGAAGCCAAAGTACATATGATTTGTAAGAGGATTAAAAATCAGATTCCCTTGAAACTGGGAGACTAATTACCTCTTTTCTGACAGAAACCACTGTTTGTTTCTGTAAAACAAAGAAGCAAAAACCATTAAACAGATGTCATGAAATCATTACAGTCCAATTACCCATTTGAAAAACAAAAACCCTTCCCCAAGAGAAAACTGCCCGTCTCTTTTGACTTAAAGGATAGAATTTCCCCATCACCAGCCCTTCCACCCTATTCTACACAACTTCTAGAGAATAAGACCAGCTAAGAGGTTTGCTGAGGGAAGGGGATGCTTTACCACTGTAACTTTATCCTATTCTCCGAAAAGCCAAGATGAATTCAAGACTAAGCTCGGGATTGCTCCCAACCCAGCGTAGCGCCTACAGAACGTCTGAAATGGAACGGGGGGCGGGGGGGGGGTAGAAACTAGCGACTTGACCAATACCATATGTTGCGGGGGGAAAGCCACGCTGTCAAAAACAAAGCACACAATTAAAAGACTCAAGAGAAGCCTCCACTGCAAGCTGAGTCCAAGAGCTGAGCTGTAACATGGAAGAGCTCACACCGGGCCCTATCCTCTCTGAAGCCGCTGAAGCAAGTTCGCGTCCCCTCTCTGGACTTTTTTTTTTTTTTTTTTTTTTTTTTTTTTTTGTGGTACGTGGGCCTCTCACTGTTGTGGCCTCTCCCGTTGCGGAGCACAGGCTCCGGACGCACAGGCTCAGTGGCCATGGCTCACGGGCCTAGCCGCTCCGCGGCATGTGGGATCTCCCCGGACCGGGGCATGAACCCATGTCCCCTGCATCGGCAGGCGGACTCTCAACCACTGCGCCACCAGGGAAGCCCCCCTCTCTGGACTTTTAGAGTCATAGCCGAGGAAGGATGGCTCCGAGAGGGGTGCCATGTTTAGGGTCTTGGAAGCTCCTGGAAACCATTCAGACCTGTCTCCTACTAAACTCTCCTACCATCTGACATGCTTCCCTGGTACCACTTGTCTGCCCCATGCAAATCTTGGAGGCTGGGCATGGTGGGTGATGCCAATTCAGCTTTCCTAGGTCTGGTCCAGGGGCCGCCTGGTGCTCTTACACTTCAAGCTGAGCATCTAATTGCTGGCTGCTAAAACCCACGTTGCTGAGTGCAGCCAGGTTTGCGCTTGAAATAGAGTCAGAAGTCCAAGGAGGACACGATCTCCCTTAGCCAGTTAGTAAAATAAGTACTGGACCAGAGCCCATTAACGAGGAATGAAGGAAGGTCTGATCCGGAACGTCATACGCAAGTCTCTCCTTTCTAATCCACGCTGGGTTTCATTTTGCATCGTTAGATTGTTTTTATGTGCTTGCTTTTCGCAGGAAATCCTTCTTCCTGGGTGGGGTAGGGAGAGTTAACTCAGAAAGGTAATGCTCAGGTAGGCCTCTCTAATCTGCCACCCCTTCCCAAACTTCCTTCTTCATAGCGCTGATCACAAGTATAATTAGATATTTGTTTGTGTGACTCTTTGTTTAATCTATGTATGACCCATTAAGCACCATGAAGAGCAGGAAGACCATGTTTATCTTCCTGAGCATGATGTATGGTACAGAGTAGATGCTCATTAAATGCCAAACAAATGATGACTGCAGTGTGCTTGGAGGCCTAGAAAAATGGAGATGTATTTTAAGGTTAACAGAATATTTTTCCACTTAAAAAACTGAGAACACTCCCCAAATATTTTGGCAATCACACTGATTATCTGTTCCAATTCTCTAACAGCCCTAACATAGGGCTGTTTTAGAAGACACATGTTTCAGGTAGAAAAGAACCCTGGGGTCAGAGTAGGGAAGCTGGACTTTTGTGTAACAATAACCACCAAGCAATAGTACAAAGCAAGTTACACCTCTCTGAGCCCTTACAGAGTTTGAGGGAGGAAGGTTTTATTTTTCTGATTTTCAGCTGAGGAAACCAAGGCCCTGACATCTCCTGGTCAGTAACTGGCTGAGGCAGGATTCAAACCCAGATCTGCCCTTTGCAAAGCCGAGGAGTGATCCAGGAAAGACAGAAAATGATCTGCTCTCTTCACCAATGCCTTCCTCCTTGCCCTGAAGCTGAGGATACCGCCGAATGAAATGTCTTCTCTGTCCGGCCATTTAGTTTAAAATTAAAACAAAAAAGAGCGCTAGGGCCCCAATCACAAGAGGACGCACACACACAGAAGACACTAGTAATTAACACTAGTGATGGTAAAACACACTCCCAGCTAGAAGGGAACTAAGATCTGGGGACCTAAAGCACAACACGGTGACTATAATTAACGATACTTGTGAGTTGGCCAGAAAGGAGAGCTTAGCTGTTATCACCACAAAAATCGCAATTACGTCAGGGGATGGAGGTGTTACCTCACCTTATTGGCGGTAATCATCCTGCAATATCTACATGCATCCAATCACACACTGTACACCTGAAACCTACATATGTTATGCGCCAATGATACTTCCATGAAGCTGGAGTCCAGAAGCACGAGCACTGGTATAAAGATGGCACCTGTACTATAAAGCAGGCACCACCATAAACACCCTCCTTTGAAGCGCCCAGGCCCCAGGATGAGCCGTCCTGTGGGCCACTGGCCTCTGGCCTCGGGGACCCTGCGTGGACGAACACAGACAAGACAGGCAGACTCTCAGCCTGTCCGATGGTCTCCGGGCTCCCCGGGGAGCTGTCCTTGCAAACCGGTCACCAGCACACCCATTTCTAGTCTACTTAGCGTGGTCTGACTTCGGCTTAATACCTTTATTTCTGGGGTCATTATCTCAAGCTTCAGGGTTTTAAATTTTTTATATTTTAATTCCCTTCTTGACTTTGCTGTCCTTTTAGGGCTCTGTGTCGAAGGTGTGGTTTGCTGTGGGTTTTCTCGGTCCCCAAATTACCAGCTATCTCCTGGGAATCAGACTGCAGTGGATTTGATTGAGTCTAAGAGTTTGCCCACCTCCACCCTGGATTGTCCGTGTGGATTTCAGCATTTCTAAAAACAGCCGTCCAGGGTCTTCCCTGGTAGTGCGGTGGTTAAGACTCCACACTCCCAATGAAGGGGGCCTGGGTTCGATCCCTGCTCAGGGAACTAGATCCCACATGCATGCCTCAACTAAGAGTTCACATGCTACAACTAAGGAGCCCGCGAGCCATGACTAAGGAGCCCACCTGCTGCAACTAAAGACCCAGTGCAACCAAATAAATAAATAAATACTAAAAAGAAAAAAAAAGCTGTACAGAGGATCTGCCTCCTGTGGATTGACATATAGGGTATCTCTGTGCTTTTAAGAGTGCATGTGTATCTGGGAAGTGAGGGAGAGGGTTCGGGACTTTTCTGAAAGACGGAGAGAGAATTTGATGGGGTGGGAGTCGTTATAAGAAAGAGTATAGACTTTGGGGTCAGAAAGGTCAAAATCCCTGTTCTGTCACTAATCGACTTTGGATGACTTATTTGGCATCTCAAAGCCTCTGTTTTCTCATTCGTAAAAGGGAAGAGAAAAGGGGGGATTAAATGACAGAATCCTTAAGTGACTGGCATAAGGCGGGGACTCAACGTACCCTGGCTGCTGAGAAGATTCAGGGTATGGCATTAGCCCCAGTTACGAGATAAAATACAGGATACCCAGGCAATACTGGGGACATATTCATGCCAACAAGTTATTCGCTGCTTATGTGAAATTTAAATTTAACTGGGCATCCTGTATCTTACTTGCTAAACCTCACAACCTACTTTCAATATGATTATTACCTAGCCAAAGGCCATAAGAAACATTAAAGTGCAGTTATTAAAAACTACACTGGCTTCCCTGGTGGCGCAGTGGTTGAGAGTCCGCCTGCCGATGCAGGGGACACGGGTTCGTGCCCCGGTCCGGGAAGATCCCACATGCCGCGGAGCGGCTGGGCCCGTGAGCCATGGCCGCTGAGCCTGCGCATCCGGAGCCTGTGCTCCGCAATGGGAGGGGCCACAACAGTGAGAGGCCGGCGTACCGCAAAAAAAAAAAAAAAAAAAAAATACACACACACACACTTCTAAGCAATTCAAAGAAAGCCACCTCATGGTAAAAGAAGAAATAAACATTTGTCGCACCGTGGAAGGCACGCACAAACCCGGCTTTCTCGGCAGCTGGTCCACCTGGGATGAACTCACTTCTTTATCCTTCATCCCAGTGACACGTGTCGCTACAACAGGAACACTCGCCTAAGGGACTGTCAAATACTCTGCATTCTCGGGGTTCTGACTTCGGACTTTTCACTCGCAGAGTTGCCCAAATAGGGACGCATCCAGATCTTGTTTACACAGCTCTTGCCGGCCCTGAAACCCAGATGCAGGCTGCAGAAGACTGTCACAGGGCAGGAGGGCTCAAGGCCGTGCCCTGGGAGACCCTGGGGTGACAGTGGACAGAGGCGGCACGGGAGCCCCAGACAGGGGTCAGGCAGTCAGGCGGGAATCTGTGCAAACAGGGCTGAGAGCCCAGCAAGCCATGGAGTGAAACGCAAGGCGGGGAGAACCACAGGGAACCGGGGAACACAGGCCTGGAGAGCAGAGAACGGGTCAAAGGCCAGAAACCAGGAAATCCGGGAACGGAGGCCGTTAACACAAAGCAGACACAGGAAAGAGATGGGGGCAGCCGGCCGGCCAAGGAGCCGAGAATCCGAGGCTGTGAGCCTCCGAACGAGGTCTGTCCTGCCATGTCCTTCCCGATCAGGCCCGGGGGGGATGACCACACAGCTTCTAGGGCCCAAGGCAAGATGAAAGCGCCCAGCCCCTGGTCCGAAAAAGTAGTAAGAATTCTAAGCCAGCAGAACATCAAGGCAGGTGCGGGGCTGCTGAGCGTGGAGCTGGGGGCCCGAGCACAGGCCGTCTGCTCCTGAAAGGGGCCCTGGGTGCAGGACCGAGGGGTGCAGTCGGGGAGCAGAGGTGGTACCCGGAGGACCTAAACGTCCCCCTGGCTGGCTCAGCCTGGGCAAACGGCTCAATCTGTCTGTTTCCGTTTTGTCCTCTGAAAAAGGGAACTTATATAAGCCTCACTTCCCAAGCTGCTGGGAGAAGGTAATAAAATCCAGCAAAGCTTCTAGAAGCTGCGTGATGGACATCAGGGCCCGTCAGCAGGACACGGAGTGGGCTCAGGAGCCCGTCCACTGGGGCACAAACCCCAGCTTCACCGTCTCTGAGACGTGTGACTCGGATGCGTTGCCTGGTCCCTCGGCCTGTCTCAACTGTGGAGCAGAGATGCTAAAGCTTCTACCTCGTGAGCTGCTGAATCTGCACAGAGCCCCGACCGGGGGTGAAGCGGCCGGCCCCGTGGCCGGCACACAGGGAGCTGTGGGCAAGCCCCAGCCCTCCCCCTGCTACCACCGGTCACGCGGGAGCCCCAGGAAGACAGCCGTTTTCCCCAGCTGGGGGAATACATGGCGGGAGGGGCTATTGCTCACGGAGGGCTCCAGGCGGGGGCTCTGCAGTGCACAGGACTTAATACGGGGCAGCCACACTTCTGTCCTTCGCCCAAAGGCCGGTGTGGCCGCCAGCGTAAACAGTGAGGCACCAGGCAGGGGTGTGGACGCTGGTGCCCCCCCACCCCAGCCAGGGCAGAAGGATGAGAAGAGACGAGGACAAGAAGGCAACTGGCGAGGGACAGTCCCCAAGCCGGGTCGAGGGCCTCCAGACCCCATAAACGCTCTCTGGCAGCAGGGAGACAGTTGTAATGACAGTGAACGCTGCAGTGTACACGTCGGATCCCGTTCTAGACACTTCACATAAATGACCTCGCTGAGGCCCCTGAAGAAGGAACTACTCTTATTCCCATTTTATAGATGAGGAAACTGAGACCTTGAGCTCAAGAGCTTGTCCAAGGTCACAGCTCCAGGGGGTGGCGGAGCTGTAGCCACTCTGGTGTCAGAGCTCCCTCGAGCACAAGGCACTGGCCCTCGTCACAATACGACCCTGGTGACCCTGTCGGGGTCGGGGAGGGAGGGCCGGCCCCGGGCACTGCTGCCCACAGCAGGCTGGGGCCCAGCCACCACTCAGCCCCTCCCTGCAGGGCCAAATCCTCTGAGATAACGGGAAGGTGGCCCCCCACCTCCAGGCATCAGGACTGAGAGAGGACACGCTCCCTATGTGTCACCCTGGCTCTGGCGGGCTCCTCCCAGGGCTGGGTGCCCCAGCGGCCAGCGGCCATCAGCCTGAGGAAGTGGGTCACCCAGGGTCGTGGACACCTGCCAACCCCACAGCCTCCTTCCTGTGCTCGATGGTGTTTATGGCTCTTGGATCATTTGCCCCTGTTTAAGGGAAAAAGAGATCTTTTCAAGAATTTACGAATTCTCGGAAATGGGTCATCTCTTCAAACCGGCACCGAGAGATCTTCTCTGAACGAGGCAGCAGTCCGACACCTCGGCACCCCCAAGACCTCCTGGACACACGCCCCGTCCTCTGGACCCTCTCCTCTCAGGCCAGATAAACAGGGGACACTGGGTCCCACTGTGGGGAAGGTCACACAGGTAAAGCCCAGCCCCTAACAGCTGGCTGTGACCCGCGCTGGCCAAGGGGAGGACGGAGGGTCCCCGTGCGCACGAGGATTACGGTTCTTTGTTCTTCTTAATGCACCAGGGCAGCCAGAGTGCAGACAGGAGAAAGAGAGCTGGTGGGAGAGAGACACAGAAGGCAGAGAGTAAACGGCAGTGACAGCGCCCCGGCCACACAGCGCCACGGCCGCAGCCTCACCCCCCGCCCCTGCGCGGACTCCGGGCTGAGAGCATCTCGGCCCCGAGCCTGCCTGCCAGGGAGCCTGGATACACTTCCTCAGTGGCGGGGCCTGGCCGCCCTCCTGGGAAGGCACCCCAGATAGTGCCCGAGAGGAAGCAGCTCACTCAGCGTCTGCGCTGTCCTGCCAGGGCTGAAGCTAGAGATCCCGCCCCACGCACACGTGCACAGGCGCACACACACACATGCATACAACGCACAGACACACACAGACGCACACGCACACACACATGCATACAACGCGCACACACACAGACGCATATACATACACATACATACATACACACACAGACGCACACACACGCACACAGACACATACACATACGTACACACACAGACACGCACACACAGACACACACATGTACACAGACGCATACACATATACATCCGTACACACACAGACGCGCACACACACACACACACACACACAGGCACACACAAACACAGACACACATAGACACACACACACGTACACATACGCATACACATATACATCCGTACACACACAGACGTGCACACACAGACACACAGACACATACACACATACACACACATAGATACACACACAAATGCACACACAGACATATACATACACACACAAATACACATACAGAGACACATACAAACACGTACACAGACACATACATATACACACATACGCACGCACACACATAGACACACAGACACACACAGAGACACACACACATATACACACAGATACACATACACACACACACAGAGCAGCGCCTGGTCCGAGCGAGCGATGGGCCTTCCCCCTCCGCCACACCACAGAGGTTTCCACAGCTGCCTGATTCATAATAACTGCAAATCTTCCAGCCGGGTTCAGTATTTTCCTTGATGACTCTGTTTCCTTGGTAACCGAGCCTGACAAGGCCCTGGCAATGATCTGTTATCTGATGAGAGGAACGTAGGAAAGGCCGCTGAAGGCTGACGGTGCCAAGCGTGCATCAAAGGAAGGGTGACTCTGAATTACAGATGAGGGTCCCAGCAACGGCCCCGGGGGATGTCCTCTGGGGACGCGACGTCCCCTCCAGGTGGACTCCAGCCGAAACCGGGGCCTCCGGCCCACACACTGGGGGGGTCCCTAAAGCCATCCTGAGTTCCAGGTCCCGGTGGGCAGCACACACGAGTCAGAGCCTCCTGGCCAGCTTTGGCCTGTGCCCTCCTCTTGCCCCTCGACGTCCTTCCTCCTCCTTTCCGGGCTCACCCCCCCGGCTCCCGCCCAGGGCTTTAGGCACTGGCTCACGGATGACACACTAGGCTAACAAGGCCCCTGACCCCTTGCTGCCCAAAGACAACGGTAGACAGAAAGCAAGGAAACCACCTACCGCCAGTTTACGTGGGCTTAGGCTGGTTTACTGGCATCTGTGGTTCTCAGCCCCGCCGGGGGGCACCGGACAAAGTCTGGAGACAGTTTTGATAGTTGGGACTGAGGGGCAGGCAGGGAAAGGCTCGGAGCTACTGGCATCCAGGGGGTTCAGGCCAGGGATGCTGCTGAACACTCCACAATGCACAGGACAGCCCCCAGAGCACGGCCTGGCCCCAAGTAACAGTGCTACGGTCGGGAAACCCTAACCAGGATGCCCACTCTTCCAGCAGCTTCTGCACCATCTTTCTTTAAATAAAAACCCATCTTAGGAAATCAGCCATCCATCATCAATGGTGGCCTGCTGGGGGGAAAGGGTCCTTTTAAAATAAAAAGCACAGGAGGATCTTTGCAAAGATCCCACCCAACGAGATGCAAAAGAAAGTGGGACAGTCCAGGTCCTGTCACACGGATTAAGGTTTAAACCCAAAGTTGATTCAAGGGTTGTGAGCCTGGGGCCTATAGACTTCGGGGCGGGGGAGGGGGGACTGGCAGAAATTGTGTTTGAAATGCCTGTCTGCACACCCCTGGGTGAAATGGGCCCATAACTTTCATCAGGTTTTCAAAGGGGGAAGTGACTCAGAAAAGTCTGAAAACCAGCCATCTAGATCCCATTGGCTCTGACCTGCACGCTGCCGACTCCGGTCTCTCTTGACTAGAAGCCCTGCCATGGCCTCCCTGCTCTGATACCACACAGCCCATAGGCCTCCCCTCTTTGGCAGTCTCAAAGGGGAGGTACCAGTGCCCCACAGACACAAACAGACAACAGACATGTGGACACCTTCCCAGCCTGAGGCCCTGACCCAGGCCCCGCCCAGCGTATGCAGCAGAGACCTACCTGTTTTACCTGAACTTCACTTGGATCGGTCACTCGGTCCAGGCCATAGTCCAGCACGTCATTCATCCCCGGCTGAGTGGGGAAACAAAAAGAAAAACGACATAAGAACCGCTGCTGGGAGAGTCTCCGGTTTCTGATTAACTCTGGACCTTGGTCAAGCTGCCAATCGTGAGGCCAAGCTGAGGGGCGTGGCCCAGCCTGTGGGGGGCTACAGGGGTGTGCACGGTTCTCCAGGCGAGCTGGTGAGTTTCATGGGGCTATTCCACCACCACAGCGTCCCCAGAACCTAAAACAGAGGGATGGAGAGAGGGATGGAGGGAGGGAGGGTGGGTAGGTGGACGGATGGATGGATGGATAAGTGATGGATGGATGGATAGATGGATGGGTGGATGGATGGATGGATGGATAAGTGATGGATGGATGGAGGGTGGGTAGGTGGACGGATGGATGAATGGATAAGTGATGGATGGATGGATGGATGGATGGAGGGTGGGTAGGTGGACAGATGGATGGATGGATGGATGGATGAGGGGCGGGTAGGTGGACGGATGGATGGATGGATAAGTGATGGATGGATGGATGGATGGATGGATGAGGGGTGGGTAGGTGGACGGATGGATGGATGGATAAGTGATGGTTGGATGGATGGATGAGGGGTGGGTAGGTGGATGGATGAATGAGAGGGTGGGTGCACAGATGGATAAACAACCTGCAAACTCAATCAGGGTTCACTGGGATTGGCACGTGGGACTCCCGACTCCCTTCCCGCTCTACAGTTCATTGTGTTGGAGAGTCCAGGCTTCCGTCAGGCACCCAGAGGTTCCAATCCCGGTTCTGCCACTTCCCAGCTGTGAGGAAGATCTTGGAAACTACTTCTCCTCTCTGCCCTTCCCACCCCTGGGAACTGCAGACGATCCCTCCTGCCTGTCAGGTTCTTGTGAGGATTTAGCACACGATGGAGTATGAAGCTGTCAGCAGAGCGTCACTGTTACCAAGCAAAGGCTGTGTGCATCGTAAGGGCACGTGTGTGAACACCTGGCCCAAAGCTGGCCTCAGTGTCTGCCTGTCTCCATCAGGCCTCCCCAGGCAGCCCTGCTCGGTCTCTCAGCCCCTCGAGGCCAGCGATTCGAGTCTTCCACCTCCTCTGTTTGGTGCGGGCACCCGTCTGGTACAAAGAAATCCCCCCAGGGTGACGGAAGACAGACATCGCACACACACACTCGCATACTCCCACACTACTCACATGTACACACTCTCGCGCTCAAGGACTCGCTCACGTGCACACACCCCCGCCCACTCAAAGCTCACATCATCACTCTTTCGCACTCTCACAGGTATGCACTCACACCCGAACGCAGCCACACGTGCTCACATCTGCGGCTCACACACGTACGTACCGGCACAGCCACACGCACACATACACGCACACACACACGCTGCCCCCCTCGGGGCCCCTGCCCCCCAGCAGGCCCTCCAGCCTCAGGGGCTTCCGTGCAGTCGTCTGCTCGTGTCTTGGACCCCTTCTCCAACTCTTGGCTCTGAACTTGATCCACACTCTGATGTGAATTCAGCTGCTCCACGGTGCACCTGTGCAACCGGCGCAGGACCCTGAGCTGGAGCCGCCCGCGGGCCTTGTTCTGCGGCCGGTCCCCACCGGCCCTCCCCACCCCTCAGCTGCTCCCATCGAGCTGCGGTCCCACCCCGGGGCCCTGCCTTCAGAACTCTCCACGGGGCTGCCTTTCTCCTGCTGCTGTTTTGGGAGACTCCCAGGCTGCATTCGCTCACGCACTCATTCATTCATTCACTCCTTCCCTTATCCACTCATTCATTCACTCACGCACTCATTCATTCATTCACTCCTTCCCTTATCCACTCATTCATTCACTCATGTACTCACTCATTCATCATTCACTCATTCATTCATGCATGCATTCATTCAGCCACTCACTCACTCATTCACTCACGCACTCATTCATTCATCCACTCATTCACCAGGTAGCATGGGGGTCTCTGTTCTCCACAACAGTCACCAGAGCCACCGCTGACACAGTTTCTGGGATGCAAGAGGCAGCTGGAACGCAGATACCGCAGAGCTGACCGTCAGCGCACAGGACACAAGGGCCATGGTGGCCTGGCGGTGGGCTGTCAGCAGACAGGAAGCCGTGCAGCCGCGTGCAGCCCGGGCCAAGTGCAGGAAGCCCCGCCTGCCCAGAGACGCCAAGCCCACCACCACCCCCTCCAGCGGGAGGAAGTATGAACGCCAAGGCGTGGTGCCCGAGAACATCCCTGACGCAAAAGCCGAAGAGACAATTTGCTAACGGCTCCTTAACTCAGGTTAGGAAAGGACCCTCGTACCCCCAAGGGCTGCCCACGAGGAGGGGACAGTCCCAGAGCCGGCATCCGGAGCAGGGCCGGGGTGGGCGCTGGTGCCACGTCCCGGTGACACGTGGCTGCACCGCATCCCTCCCGTCCCTTGTCTTGTTCTCTCCTCTTCTCACCATTGCTCTCTCCCCTGACGTACAGTTTGGACCTTTTTGGTGCGCGGCACAGAAAACAAAGAACAAATAAAACACCAGATAGTTTTAAAAGCAAAACAAAACAGGGGACAGAGAGAGAGATGAGGTTGACGCAGGGAGACACAGAATTCGAGGGAAGGGTTGGAGGAGCCTGATCTTGGCGTGAACGTTACTTCCGCGGACAGCTGGCCCCAGACCCCTGGTCTGAAGCAGGACCCCGGCCCTCACAGCTGTCCCCGCATCCGTGCAGGGCACATTCATCTGTGTGTTCCAGTCCCAGCCCCTCCACCAGACTGTAAGCTCCCTGAGGGCCACGTCTGTCTCGGCTCCCAGTGGAAAGACCCCCTTTGCCTCCTAGGCCCCTGGCACAGGGTGGAAATTCACAGAACGGATGTTTGGGGCTTTTTTTCTTAATCTGGATCAGAGTTGATGGACTCTCCCATCCTGTTTTAATGGTAAAACGTTGTATGTCAGACCCCTTTCCTAGGTTCATTAATGGCCTTTGAAAATATTATTTTCATAGTGTCACAGTGTTCAGTCATGGAGCTATAACTTAATTTACTTTGCCCTCTCTGGACATTCAGTCCACCCTCAGCAGGAAGTGGAGGACAGACATCCTCTCGGGTGAGTGTCTGCACTTGTAGTTGAAACAAAGGCCGTTTAGCTCGACGCTCAGACCAGCAACCGCCTGACTTAGAGCACATGTGCCACAGGCCGCCTCTGTCCCCACACCACCTCCTACTTGTACCCATGGTCCATGTGTCAGCGGCCTGTATCCTGGGGAGACACAGATGCCACAGATGGCACAGCAACAATGCACGGGAGGCCCCGAGATGACTTTTCTAAAGGAACCGTTTCTCCTTCTGTCCGTTTACACAATGAACCTTCGTTTGCATCGTGCCCAGATCTGTACCCTGTTCCGCTGGGGAAAAGTGTGAGAGGAACATGGCACTCCAGTGTCAGCAGTTTGCACTTGGAGCTGCCTGAGCTGAGAGAGGGCCACCCGTGGGCGCACCTCCCATGGCAGCATGTCAGACAGAGGTGTGCTCACGTCCCAGCGCTGCCCAGGCCACTGCGGCTTCCTGAGGCTCGATCTCCCCACCTGAACGACGGGGCAATGACACCCCTATGGCACAGCATTTCCGTCAGGTCCCTGGGATCAGCCAGGCCCAGGGCTTAACCCAGGTGCGTGGCAGGTGCTCAGCGGCCTTCGGCTGTTACATCACGCCCGGCGCCCGGCTCCCCGGCTGGTGCAGACTCAGGGCCCCGGGAAGGTTTCGCGGATCCAGGGACAGACAAACGAACGGGGATGAATGTGCTCAGGAAGTACAGCAGCTGGCTACACTCACCCCACCCAGCCAAATGCTTTGTATGCCCGGCTGGCTCCTTCCCACCCAGCTGACAGTGTGTCTGGGGTCCCTGGAGACGGTCTGACGGCCCCCAAGCGCCTGGGCTGCTGCGTTGTCAGTCAGATTGCTCAGTTTCCAGCCGAGACAGACTTCAAACCGGATGCTCTTCAAACGGGACGCATCCGTCATCCTGACGCTCTTGGGCCACTGAGAGGCTTGAAGGCTTTACGAAAGTCAGGGAGAGGAGGAGCCAGGGCCACCCGGCCCCGGCCCCGACTCCTGGTCCAGTTTTGGGCGAGGGGATCGGCAGTGAGAGGGCCGGGGCGGGGAGAGAGGTTTTGTGTCCGGGGAGCTTCATGTCTGCTCCAAGCACAGCAGGCTTCCTTCTGCGCGTGGCCCCCCCAGTGCCGCCAGTGAGGGACAGGCACCTCTGAACCCAGCACCATGTGCGTGAGAGTGGCAGCAACCACGTGATGCTCTAGTGACCAAGGAGGTGACAAAAGGCCTTAAACGCACAACAACATCACGTGACACTGTCACCGGAGGCAAAGGAGCATGGAGACCAGGAGGGAAGGCTCTGCAGTCTGTGGGTCCAGGTCCCCCGATGCTCGCTCACTGGCTGTCACTGGCAAGTCAGCAGCAGCCCTGGGCCTCTGCTTCCTCACCAGCAAAACGGGACTAATCACGTAGCCTCTCAGGTAGGGCCGCAGAGATGGAACGAGAAAGCGCGTGCAGAACGATGCTTGGCGCACAGCCAGGGGCACTGCAAGTTCTCCACTCAGGTCTGCGGTGACGGTGACCGTGACAACGCAGGTGATGGAGGTGGAGGAAGTGGGGACCGTGAGGGAGGTGGTGGTAGAAGCCACTGTCAGGGACACACTGCTGAACGTCTGTGCTTCTGTATCACACAGGGAAGAGCCATTCGGCCACCTGCCCGGCGTCGGGGCCGAGAGCTGCCCCAGGAGGCCTGGGAAAAACGTGGATAAGCTGCTTCTCGTCGTGTCCCTGTAGACCTCCTGGCTGCAGGGACAGAGGGGAGGAGAGGGTCCCAGGGCAGCTCGCGTGCACAGTCAGACTCTGTCACCTGGCAAGGGATGCAGGCACACGGGCGTCCCACAGCACGGAGTCTCCACACGGGATACAGAGGCCGTTTTCCACCCTACAAGGAGCAGGACCGCCTCGGTCACGGGTGCCATGGGGCACCAGCGCCTCTTACCACCTGAGAGCTTATCCACCATT
This sequence comes from Delphinapterus leucas, assembly GCF_059928025.1. NCBI lineage: Eukaryota > Metazoa > Chordata > Mammalia > Artiodactyla > Monodontidae > Delphinapterus > Delphinapterus leucas. Next base: position 68,787,966 of record NC_143147.1, on the reverse strand, counting down.
CGCCATTCTCCTCACCAAGGGTCCCCCCAGGCTTCAGGATCAGATGACAATATGGGCTGAGCACGGCCTGCCTCCCTCTCACACAAAGATCTCACCCCTGCGCTACCCGCGGGACGGCGGGTGTGGGCTCTGACCTCCAGGACCCTGTGCTCGGTCAAGCAGCCTTCCGCTCAGGCCCCCAGGGACCTGGGTCGGGCATCGGCCAAGTGGTCTAACTGGAGGAGGTGCCCTGAAACAAAGCAAAACCAAACACGCCTCAACCCCAGGGCCTTAACCTCGGCAACAAGGCATCGGAACCAAAGTCCTCGCAGCTGGAACACCTTACGGGCTGCCTGTCTTGGATGCAGAAAGAAAAGTAGCAAAACGGCCCAAGTCCGATGGGCTCCAAGTTCAAAACTCCAGAAGCTTTGGCCCCGTGAGGGATGCAGTTCGCTCTCCGGTTCTGAGAACTTGGTTCCCGGTCAGGCAAGAAAACTAAAGGAGGAAGACGAGGAACGTGTGTTCCGCGAATGCTCCACTTCGCAGAATTCCTTCCGCTTCTCCCACCTCCTGTGCCCGGCAGGCAGCACACGGGTCTGACGCGGGAGGGAACCGAGGCGGCAGAGGCCCCCGCGGTGGGTGGCGGTTACAGCCTGCTTCTCCGCGCTGGGCATGCGGCTTCCCTCCCAAGTAGTGAGCTGCTACAAGTCGCATCTCGTATGTCCAGCTTGTGCCTCTAGGCCACCTAACGTCCCAAAGCCAGAGACGCCACGTGTTCTAAGCCATGAGGCTGAGCACACATTTATCCCCGGCCCCCATCTCTGCCGGGGACCGGATCCAGAGAGGAAAAGGACAGCAGCAAGAGACACATGGCACGGCCGTGGCGAGGCCGGCTTCCGGTTCCCTACACGTGTGATTTTTCCTGCCGTGGAGCCTGTGTCCTACCTTTTCCTTCTTACATTCCTCTTCTAAGGCATCGAGTCCTAGTCCTCACACGAGGCAGACTCATTCAAGTCCCTCCGCTATGGAAATGCACTCAGTCCTAACAGCAACGGATGGGCCACGGGCGGACTCCATCCAGACGGTGAATTTCCTCTTGCAGCCAGAGGCCCGTGGATGTTACTCAACAGCGAGCAACAGCTCCTGCAGATTCAATTCTAGCTCCAGGCAGAGATGAGCCACAAAAGGGGGATGGGGAGCAAGGTTGGGAGTGGTCGGGCGCAGGAAGAGACGGGTGAAACCAGGGGGGATGTGGCACTCACGGGGCATCGGTGCACCAGCCAGTACGCCTTCTCCTGGCGATCCAGCGCGTACCTGTCCGCTTTATTCCTTTCCTTTTCAGCCCTGAAAAGCCAAAACCCACGTTAAAGGCCAGTAAGGTTTTGCATCTGTTGCTCACGGATGGACCCCCTTCCTGCTGAACCCCATTCCGGACCACTCTCCCAATCTGCCCAAGTAATCTGTGCTTTTGCCATAATGAGAATAATGAAAATAGCGAACATTAATACCATCCTTATGTGCTAAATACCCTGCAACATACTTTTACACATATTAACTCGAACCCTCCCAGTGAGCAATTCTCAATTTGCAGTTCAGGGGCTGAAGCAAAGAGAGGTTGAATGTCCCACTGAGGGTCGTGCTGTCACCAGGGGGCAGAGGTGGGACCCGAACCAGGGATCTGGTCCCGGAGTCCAGCTCCCCCTCGAGAGCACCAGCGTGTGATGCGATCGTGCCACCATGACCAGCCCGAGGATCAGACCGTCTCCCCCAGCGTCTCCACTGGAGTGAGCGTGGATGACATTCTCGGCCCACCTGGCTTCCGGATGTTTCCCTGCTCTGATAAACAACATAATCAACAGCGGAGTCAGGAGGCAACGGCAATGCCACAGCCTGGGATGGGGAAAACGCGGGCCCTGGGGAGTTCTGGTTTCTCTCTAGCCGTCAGTACCACTCTGTCACTTCAAAGAGTTCGCAGCAAGTCAGGGTTTCTCTGAGCCCAGCTGATTTCTGTGAAAGGTTATTCAGTCTCCCTCTTTCCCATTACAGGCAGGAAATGACAGGGGTGAGGGAGTGTTCATTATCATACCCCGTCCAGCGCCATTGCCACGGCGACGTGCGCTCCGCTCGGCGATGCCTGTTTGCCCAGGCAAGGCAGGATGACGCACACGCCCTCCTCGAGACAGAGTCGGCGGATTTACGTGCCAGCTCGTGTATTGTGAATAACATAATATCCAGAGAGCCAGGTGGGTGGAGAGTGCCCTTCCAGGGGGGTGTTTGGCAACATCCTCTGGAAATTAACTATAAACACGGTCACTCCAACTTCCCCCTTGCCAACTGAAATGGATTTTCTACCGGGTTAACTACCCCGTGTCCTCAGGAAGATGGGCCGCAGGTGGCCTGAGGCACTGTGGACTTTCCATAATGCTGGACCACCTTGGCGATAGAGTTGATCGCTAATTTACTGCAATGCCCTTTCTGGCTTTGCTCTTGTGTGACAGAGATTATTGGAGGAGGGTGGTGATGAACGGCGTTCAAGAGAACCAGTAAACAAAGAATTATCTTAGTTTGTCATGTTGTGATCTTTATAGCAACAGTATCCCTTAGTCGATGACACTTTGACTCAATCATGTATTTACTGATCTCCACTATGTTCCAAACGCTGGGAGAATTAGGGCGAACCAAATAGACTGTAATGGACTGAACGTTTGCATCCCCCAAAAACTCACACGTTGAAGCCCTAACTCCCAGTGCGACAGTATCTGGAGATGGGGCCTTTAAGAAGGAATTAGGGTTTAGAAGTAATTAGATGAGGTCATGAGAGTGGGGCACTTATGACAGGATTAGTGCCCTGGTAATAGGAGATAACAGAAGAGTCTCTCTGTCCATCTCTCTCCCCCATGTGAGAGCACAACAAAAAGGCAGCTGTCTGCAAGCTGAGATGAGAGCCTTCATCAGAAACCAAACCCTGCCACAACCTTGACCTTGAACTTCCCCCTCTCCAGACCTCTGAGAAAATAAATGTCTGTTGTTTAAGACACCCAGTCTACGATGCTCTGATACGGCAGCCCGAGCAGACTGACACACAGACATATGTCCTGCCCTTCCTTGACTACCTTTAGGTCTAAACATTCCACAAATAGTCAAGAAGTAAATATAAAATTACAAATTGTGTCATGAGCTCTGAGGACACATTCAGTGTACCATAGTGCAGAATCAGGGATGGCCAGTGTGGTACTTTTTAAATAGTACGTCTACAGTCCTGTGACCCTCCTTCCACTGCCAGGTGGGTCTATGTCTTCCCCCACTGAGACCAGGTGGGGTTTGTGGCTGTGTTGACCAACTTGAGTATATCACAAATGGCACTGTGTGATTTCTGAGGTTGGGCTATCGAAGGTGGGGCAGCTGCCACCCTCCTCAGTGAAGTATTTGCCCTTGGGGCTTCCAACCACCTGTAGGCAGTGTTATATGCCTGGTGCTGTGAGGAAGCCCAGGGCAGACCTTCCAGCCCTCTGGCTGCAAGCACTTGAGAGGCACTGATCCACAACTGCCCAGCCCAGCCGTCCCAAACTCCAGACCCACAGAACCCTTGAGAGATAATAAAATGCTGTAGCCACTCTGAACCATGGAGTTTCAGGAGGATTGTGTGCAGAATAACAGCTGATCAGAAAAGCTCATTTGACTGGGATTGATATACACACACTTCCGCATATAAACTAGCTAACTAATAAAGCCCTACTGTAGAGCACAGGGAACTCTGCTCAGTACTCCGTAATGACCTAGATGGGAAAAGAACCTAAAAAAGATTGTATATATGTCTATGTCTAACTGATTCACTTTGCTATACACCTGAAACTAGCAAAACATTGTAAACCAACTATACCGCAATAAAAATTAAACAAAAAAAAAAGAAATAAAAGCTTCTTTGAGCACATGACATTTGAACTGAGGGTTCTCTCTCGAAAGGGTGGGACCGGATCCTGTTTGTGTTTCAAAACTGGGGGCATATGGGAGCAGGGGATGCTGCCGTGGCCCAGCTGACAGTGAGGTTGGCTCCAGGGTGATGGAAGCAGACAGAGGTGGACAGGTGTGGCAGAAGGGATTCTGCCAGCAGTACCAGCGGGACTGGATGACTGAACACAGGACATGGGTCAGGGAGAGGTGAATGGGGGTTCGTTGTACTGATACGCGTAACACTGAAGGGAGAGAAGGCTTGGGGAGCGAGGGGAAAACATTCAAGTATGGACAAAGTTAGGCTGAGGTGTGATGTCAACGTGAGATGTTGAGTTTCTAGCTGAGACGCTGAGTCTGGGATTCAGGAGAGAGGTCTGTGCGCAGAGACTCAGGGGAACAAAATGGGTGCCTCGTGAGCCAGACTACATGGCCACCTGATTTTGTGGTGAGATCCTGTACTTGTATTAGTTAGGCTTCTCCAGAGAAACAGAAGCAGTAGGAGGATAAATAGAGAGAGACAGAGACAGAATTTATTTATTTCAAGGAATTCGCTCACACGATTGGGGAGGTTAGCAAGTCCAAATTCTGCAGGACACGCCAGCAGGCTGGAGGACTAGGGAAGAGCTGGTGCGGCAGCTCAAGTCCAAGCCCGTCTAGAGGCAGAATTGCTTCTTCCTCTGGGAACCTCAGTCTCGTAACACTTTCAACTGTTTGGATGAGGCCCACCCACATTGGGGGGAGTCATCCGCTTTACTTAAAGTCTATTGATTCAATACTAATCTCACCTAAAAAACACCTTCACAGTGACATCTGAGATGGGTACTGGACCAACTCTCTAGGCACTGTGGCCCAGCCAAGCGGACACATAAAATTAACCATCACAGATCCTAAACCTGAAATCTGAGGCAGCCTTTGACGGAAGCAACAGAATCAGTGGGGAAAAGCCAGCATCCCAAGAGGAGAGTGGCTTTCAGGAAGTGCTCATCCCAAGGCGTCTAGACGCGAATGGCCAAGGGGCTGCCCCATGATGTGGGCAGCTCAGAGCTTTACCCAGGCTGAGGCCAAGGCCTGAGTGGTGGGGCTTGCGGGGGCCACTGGGGGTACCTCTGTGCTGCAAGGCAGCTCGGTGGTCCAGAGTCCTCTGGGTCACGGGCTCATCCTGCTTGGAGCAGAGGAGGCAGAGGAAGCTGCAGAGGGGTCAGGGGCGGGGCGGGGGCACGTCCCAGTCAGCTCTGTGTCCCTGGGGCCCGGCCCAGTGCTGGAACCCAGTAGGCACTAAAAACCGCCCACTGAGTGGAAGTAACACTAGGCCAGGCTGGACCACGACCTCACCAAGTGACCTTGGCCAAGTATTCTGACCCCTCTAAGCCTCCGTTTCCCCAGTTGCAGATGTGAGAGGCGACAAGAATTACTGCTCCCGGCATTTCCTCTCACCAGCGTGGGATGAGACAGTGCACGGAACCCACCCAGTGGAGCCTCACACACAAGTGCACGTGACAAAAGGTTAGCAAACTGCCCCCCCCCCCCCGCTCTGTCTGAAAAACACCCAGGCAGAGGCACCTTCACGGTGAAAGGGCAGAGCCAGCTCTCCCCATAATGCGCCTCCGCATGAATTCAGGCCTGAGAACAAATTCCACCCCCCCACCCGCCACCGTGAGCAATAAAGCCATCCTGCCTTCCGGATTCCTGTCTGCCCGGATGGCACTCCTGTGTAACGGTGCTCACCGCTTGGTATGGCTAATTTTATGGGCCCAGGGGTGCCCAGGTGATTGGTCAGCATTATTCTGGGGGTGTCTGTGAGGATGTCCTCGGATGGGGGTGCTTTCAGTTGAAGAACCTGAATAGAACAAAAAGGTTGATCCTCCTGCAAATAAGGGGAAGTGCCCTCTGCCTGGTGGCCTCGAGCTGGGACATTGGTCTCTTCCTGCCCTCAGGCTCCAGCTGAAACACCAGCTCTCCTGGGGGTCCAGCTGGCCGACTGCAGGTACTGGGACGGCTCAGCCTCCATAACTGTGTGACCTAATTCCTGGTAACAAATCTCAATCTCAATCTCTCTACTCTCTCTCCCCCCTCCTTCCCCTCCCCCACCTCCTCTCTAGCTAGATCAATACACAGAGATTCTGTTTCTCTGGAGAACCTTGACTCACCCACCACTACTCTTCCTCCAGGGCTGCTTCAGGAGGACGGGGTCTCCACCATCCAGCCCAACCATGTGCCAGCCACTCTAGACCTCCTGGGGTCTGGACCTGCCAGGGTGAGTGAGGCCGGGCCGGCTGGACTCACTGTTCTGGTGATCACTGGTATTGGTCCCCAGATATTCCTGACTCTCCTGCATCTCAGACACACAGGAGGACTGCGCACCCCGTGCACCCTCCTTTGAAGCAGGCATAACCACATGAGCTGCCTTGGCTAGTGAATTGTGAGCAGAAGTGACGTGAGTCCTGGAGTGGCTGCAAGCATGTCAGGGCCCCAGCTGACCCACGGTGGACACGTGACACGAGCAAGAAACGAGCCTTGTGGTTTCATGCCTCTGATTGCTGGGTGACGTTTGTTGCGACAGCCTAACCTCGTCCTGACTGATACACGCTCCCCAACATGTACAGCTGGCCCTTACAGACAAGGCAGGGCCCCCAGGGGGAACTTCAGGTCCAGTTTTGAACCGGTAAATGAGGGCGAGCGGTGAGTGGGCTCTAACAGGTGACTCTGATGACAGCTCTCCCATGTTTAAGACCCTTCCATGGCTCCCCACGGCCCTGAGCACAAAACCTTCTCCCGATCCGCTCCTGCTAACACATCCAGCCTCACTTCCGCCAGTTTGGGGCTTTGCACTCTCTGTGCCAGCTCCAAGGGACGGCATCAGGCGGGCACTGCCATGCCCCCAGACTCTGGTTGTCTGCTTAGAGCAGCGTCCCTCTCACCTCTCCTCTCCTCTCCTCTCCTCTCCATCCACCACCACCATCCCTCACCTGGATACACCCTCTGCAGCCTCCAGATTCAATGCTGTTTCTGCAGCTCCTTCTCCAAACCCCGACGTGGGGCTCTCGACTCACTGAGGCATCATGGCCTGTCTGCTTGCCTGCCGGGCTCCCTAGACGATGCCTCTACCTTCCCTATGCCTCACCCACTGTTTAACACATAAACACTCAATAAAAGTTTATTTTATTAAAAAGAAACAAAGAAGGAAGGGAGGAGGAGAGACAACCAGGGGACCAACAAGATCTTTGACTCACCGGTACTGCTCTTTGGCCTGCATGATGACAAAGTCCCACTTGTAGTTAATTTTTTTGTTCAAGAAATTATAATTTTCCTAGAGGAGGAAAACAAAATGAGAACACTGAGCCCCGCAACCTATCCTGTGTGCAGAGGGCAGGAAGCCTTAAGTCAACAACGAGACCCAGCCAGACGGTCTCCCAGCCCAGCTGTGCAAAGGCAGTCATTCAAAGGGTAGCACCGAATTCTCCACAAGCCTTCACAACAGAAGCCACAAGTTGGCTGGTTTTTTTTTTTAATAAGTGTGTTCCAAATCTGGTAAGGAAGAGGGGGTCGCGTGCGGGAGAGCACGGGGGCTTAGCGTCCAACCACAGAGCGCAACAAATCCACAAGCTAAGCCCTAACGTTGCTGTGATGCTGGCCTTCTGCAGACATGCTTGCAAAAGGCAAAAACACAGCAAGATCGTTGCTCTCTGCCCAGAAGTCTAGCCTTGTGAGGGTTAGGGCGTGCTCCTTGAGAAGTATGACTCATCCTGCCTAAAACAAAAGTCTGCACTCGTGTCTCCCCATCTCAAACTCAAGTTCAAATGTGTCCATCCTGTAATATGCATTATCACACATATTAATGAAGTCCTATTATTTTGGGACAGCAAAAGGAAAGTGGTAGCTACTGTGTGCCCAGTAGTTACTGAGGCAAGGGCTTAAGTTACAGCAGGAGAAGCTGAACCTCAACATGGAGGAGAATTTACTTCAGCCGGCTGCTTCTAAATATATGGATGGATGAGGGATGGATGGATGGATGGATGAGGGATCAACAGACAGATGACAGATGGATGGATGAGGGATGGAGGGATGAATGAGGGATGGATGGATGAGGGAGGGATGGATGAGGGATGGAGGGATGGATGAGGGATGGAGGGATGGATGAGGGATGGATGGTTGAGAAATGGATGGATGCGGGATGGATGGATAACGGATGGATGGATGGATGAGGGATGGAGGGATGGATGAGGGATGGATGGATGAGGGATGGAGGGATGGATGGATGATGAGGGTACATATGAATCGATTGATGGGGGGAACAGGGGAAAACAGCTCAAGACTATATTCCACTCAATTATAAGAACCTATACTTGACAGCATCTCTATACCTTTTCATATTCTTCTAAAATCCCTTTCTTCTTGATATTTCTCTTGGCCAGATAGATGGCTGGAAAAGAAAACAACGACATTTCCCATCATCCTCATATTTCAAAACCCCTCTATGCGTGAGGCTGTCGTGCTCAGCTTAGTGAAGAGAACGCTCAGCTGACCCAGTCCCTCCCCTGGGAATCACTCCCAATACAGGTGAGAACTGACATAAAGGCCGTGATGACAGCAAGACAAGTGTCACCAAAACGCAGCAAGTAAATAAGCGGCGTGGTAAGCCCTCCCCAGGGCATAGGAGGAGGGGCGGAGCTTTACCATAGTCTGTGTCTTCAGCGGGCCACTGCTGGGTGGGCCAGAAATACGGTGTCTGCAAGAGAAACCGGGGAACCAGGCTTACACGCTGGGCTGTGAACCCCTGGCCCCCAGCCCTCTAGCTTAAAACATAAAGCTGCCTTAGCCCCCCCACTGTTTCTAAAGATCTGTGAGGATGTGAAGCCAACCAATTATCTTTTCAGATGACACTAACCCCCTGTTAACACCAAAGGTCAAGGCCAAGGCTCACCTGAAATCGATAGAGGCTGTTGTCAGGCTTGAGAACGAGGTTCTTGGGGTCTTGCAGGGGGTAGATGTAGCCGTACTTGACAATAAAGTTGCCCAAGTTCTGTGCCTCTGGGGAGAAGCGGTTGAGACAAGGCAGTTAAGAGCAGGGGCCAAGGACAGAATCTCACGGCCCCGCCCGCACAGAGCACCCCAAACTCAGGTCAGGTACCGCCATCCTAACAGCACTTCAGCTGAGAAGTGGGGACAGTGGTTCCTGAACTTAGTTGCAGACAGGTATCAACTGGGTAGCCAAGGCTAAAAGGAGGGTCCCCCTGCCCAACCCCCGAATGACAACTCAGTAAGTCTGAAGGGCAGTCAGTGACCCCACTGTTGATGGTGCCACAGGTCATCCACTGCAGGTGTTTGGGGTGACAGGCGGGGAAATACTGGAGGAGCATCGCTGGGCCCTTTGGGTCTGGAGAAGTCCAGAGGAGCAGGGAGAGAACGTCTCTGCTTGACCAACAGACATCTCGTCATCCCGAGAGGGGCAGAAAGGTGAGGCTGTGTTTATGGTCAACTTCTACCCCAAGCTCAGCTCTGCCTGCACCCTGGGTCCAGATCCCAGGCTCCTCCCCACGTCCCTTCAACTCCCACCCGCCTTCAGTCTGCTCAGAAACACAGTCTTGGTTCTAGATTTGCATCGATTAAAGGATAACTATCCTGGTTCATTCTCAGAGGCACCAGTGAGAGCAGGTGTCTTTCTACCATCAAGAGAGAATCCCAGCCCTCCCATCCTGCAGGCCCAAGACCCAACCCACATCCTATCCCACAGCTCAGCCTCCCAGGAGCGGGGAGGCTTCCTCCCCACCCTCCCTCCTCATATCTCCCTCCCTCTATCAGAGACCAGACCCTCGTTGTACCAACAGCCTTTTCGCTAGTGGCAAGTCAGGTCCCCGAGGCTTTCTGCTCCAATCCATCCTTCAGACTGCTGCCTAACATCCCAGCTTAAATCTGATTACTGTACACACCGCCACGCTGCAAAACCCTCCATGGGTTACACTGCCTCTCTCCCAGATAAAATTTGGAATCCAAGAATGTACCAGGTGCACCCCACCCGTCCACTGCCCTCCACACCCAGCTGAAGTCACTACTCCCCATTTCCCCTGTTACCACTCCATTCCTCATTCATTCCATGTTTACGTCTTTGCTAATTTCCCCGCTGGGAAGACAGATCCTCTGAGCTTCCCTCCAGGATTCACAGGCATCGCTTGTTTCGGGACCAAGGGCACAGTATGCATCACCCCCTCCAGGAAGTCTTTCTTGATTACCCATGAAGTTCTCATCTCTCCAATTAAAATGTCAATTTCTCAGAGCCGCGGGCTGAGCCCCCGTTTAGCTTCTACCCTCCAGAGGTGCCCCCAGGGTGACGCGCATACAGCAGCCCTTGGTCTCGGAGGAAAAGACGAGCTCTCACCCAGACTGGAGACCCACAGCCGCTGGGTGATCCACTGGAGAACATCACTCCCTGCAAAGCAGAAGCATTTGGCCACCGTCAGAGCCTCCCCGACCTCCACGCCCCCCTCCACACGGTCGCCCAGCCGGCCTCCTCCCTGTTCAGCCGTGATCTCGTCCTTCTTCTGCTCAAAAGCTTCAGGGATGCCGCTCCCCACTCCCCCCAGCAAAGTTCAGTCCGAACCCTGCAGCCCATAACTCAGGGCCGTCCATGCTCCAACTCTGGCCAGGTTTCCAGCCTAACGTCCCCTACACCCTTCAGGCTTCACCTCTCTTGTGATACTTATTCTCTTTCCTTACGATAATTGGTGCCTGGACGTCATTCACCGAGTAGGAAGTAAACAGACTAAGACTTAACAATGAAAAAACACAAAACAGACCCAAAGCAAGCTGTCCGTGGAACTCTGGATGGAGCCCGGACCCAGGGGAGTAAATCAGAGCCAGGGACGGGAGGGGAAAGGGGTGCGCCAAGGGCAGGGCTGGTTCTCCCACACCCCCAAGTTCCCAGGCAGAACTCTGAGGGGTCAGAGAATTCTAAAGCGAAACCTGGCTTTCCAGGTCGTTGTAAAGACGATTTTGTCGAAGCGGTTAAGATGAACCGCTTTTTAAGGAACACTTTGTGGGGTGATGTACCACTTCAGACCGTGGAATGCGGGCTCCGTGCGCCCTCTCGCCCTGGGCACTGCAAGGCCGAGGGGCTGGCCTGGGAGCAACGCAGACTGCAGGCTGGCGTGGAAGAAACCGGGGGAGGCACACGGGGACAAGAGCAGGAGGGAACGTGCACCCCTCCGCCCCCAGCAAGTGTTCAGATTGATCTAAGGGCCAAGGCAAGCTGGGTCCCACCAAGTCCACAGCTGATGCAGGACCCCAGGGAAGCTGTGGCCTCCCACTCAGCCCGGGCCCTCTGGCCCCATCGGCAGAACACACTCCTCGCAGGAGGCGGGCGGGATCATCTCGGGAGAAAGATGCACCTCAACTCCGACGTCGTCTTGCAAATGCCAACAACCATATTTTCCAGCCACCCCGGCCTGCTTTCCAGAGGCCGAGCTGGGTCCCCTGCCTGCGTGGAAACCAGCCCACAAAACACACCAAGGAGGAGGGTCAGCGTCTGAAACCCCGCTGCCTGTGTCCTTGTAGCTGGACTGTCTCAAAGGACACTTCCTCGCTTGCTTGGGGGTGGCCAAGGGGCGTTTCTTCTGACACCCGCGGGGGGGTGGGAGGGCTTAGGACCCCTCCCCCACTCTCTGGGCTGAAGGAGCTGCCCACAGTGTGGCTGAGGGTGGACCCCCTGTAACTGCCCTTCCTGCGCACACCCCGGGCCACAGATATCCAGCTATCAGCTCTCCACACCCACGTGCCCACCGCAATGGCTTTCAGAGGCTTCCCTGTGGCTCCTGGCTTTAGTCAGCGCTTTGCTTATTCAAAAGCAAAATTCTTCACCTAAACCCCTACTTAAAAATCCCAGGACTGGGTGTTTTAGATTTTCCACCCCAAGTCTCTACACGGTGGTGTGCAGATCAGGAAAGAGAGCCCCCGGCAGAGAGCAGACAGGTTAGCGCTCCCCACCAAGGGGCTGAAGGTTTTCTCATCCACTTGACCGCTTCCTGAAATAGGTCGAATGAGGTTACGGGGGCCCCGGTGTGTCCACCACGTGATCTGTGCCGACAGCACCACAGGCTGCTCAGAGCCCACGTCGGCCACCGTCGTCCCCTTAAGTCCTGAGTCACCTGCCCTCTGAGGAGTCGGGTGGCACTGATCCCGTTTGCTTTGATTAGGGCCGATACTGCAGGACAGGGCTCCTCCTGGGCTCCGACTGCAGCTGGGACTCACCTGAGTAGGATGAACAAGGCAGAACGTGGCTGGGTGGGCGGCCCCGCACCAAATCCAGGGAACCAGGGGCCCCACCTGCCAGGAAGGAAAGCAGCTTGCAATCCCGGACAGGGAATGAGAGCATGGACACTTGTGCGGTGTAGCTGGGTTCAAGCCCACGCTCAGCCCTGGATGCGTTTAGTGACCTGGGGACAAGATGCTGGAACTCTGCGTCTCCGTGTCCCCGGCTGCAAGAAAGGGCTGGGGGGTCACATCTCTCCCTACGCTTATCGTGGGTGACACAGTGCGGGACACAGCCAGCTATAGGCCCCGTGGAGCATCACTGAGCACCGGCCACGTGCACACTAGAGCCTTGTCTGGTTCCTGCAGGCATCCCCTGAGGCAGGGATCACTACTTCTGCTTGTCAGATGAGGAAATGGAGACTAGGGCTACACGGCAAAAAAAAAAAAAAAAAAAAAAAGGCACCCAAAGGATTCAATCCCAGGGTGCCTGACTCAACGTCCAGGGCCCTTTGGACAGTTCGAGACCAGGATTGATTCATGCACTCGATAAACTTTTGTTAAACTTCCACCCTGACCCCCAGCTGCACTAAGCGCAGGGGTTACTCAGATGAGCTAGACGAGATCTCTCTCCTCGAGGGTTGCCCAATCCAGTGGAGAATTCAACCAGAATTCATGACAACCAGGAGCCGGGAGGGGGTGGGGTCAGAGGTCAGAGGCAGCCTGCAACGTCCTGGGGCACCCAGGCTGCTCTGGGTCCTAGTCTTTCCCAAGTCTAGACCACTGGAGTTTTCTTTTCTTCTGTGAGCTAGCCTGCCGCGTGCCAGCCATTCCTCTGCTGCTCCCACCAGCCGGAGCTGGCCTTCTGTCACTCACACTCAGGGAGCCCGAGAGGCGCTGCGCTGGCTGGGACGCGCCTCCTTCCGGCCGGCTTTGCCTCTGCAGAGACCCCAGTGCCTTGAGTGACAAATACTCAGGTCACGGATGGCGTCAAGAGCGAGGGCTCACAGGGGACTCAGCACAGCGGCGAGTCCCAGGCTCGCGCTCTGAGAAGCAGCCCCCCTCTGCCAACAACACGACTCGGTGGGAAAGGGACTCCTTACTGCAAAAATCACAAAACAAACGCAACGCACAGATTTTACCCAAATCACAAAACCATCGCAACGCACGGATCAAAATGCATTCTTATTTGGGGGTCCAGCCCCTTCTGCCGATATCCTGAAATGACGCCCTTTATCCCACCCCCAGAGAAAGGAGACTAAGGTGCCCTGCCCTTGGGGGAGTCAAGAAGGGTCTGAATGTTAATTAGGAGACAGGGAAGGATGGAGAAAACAAAGGCCAATTCTTTTTTTTTTTTTTTTTTTTTTGCCAAATAGTATTTTTTCTGCTACTTGATTTTATTAAAACAAATCAAACAAGACAATCAAATAAAAAACAACAGTAAAGGTTTTTAAAATGACCTCCTGGAGAGGAGGAATGGCTTCACAAGGGGACCTACTGGATTCTTTTCTCTTTCCTTTCTGCCTCCTTGCCCAGAAGGAGCCTGTGGAGCATGAATGGGCAAGTAAGCAGTAAGTACATGCGGCTTTGTGGGCCACGTCACGGTCTCTGCACAGCTACTTAACTCTGCCATTGCAGAGTAAAAGCAGCCACAGATAATACATAAATGAGGACGTGTATCTGTTCCAATAAAACTTTATTCACAGATACAGAACACGGGGCGCATTTGGCCCACGAGCTATAGTCTGCCGACCTCTGTGTACAGTCTGTTCCAGGCCAAGACCAAATCACAAGATACATTACCCGTCATGGCGTGAGGGACGCTGATGACCGTGACCTTCTGGTTCTGCACTCTGACCCCCATCTCTGGGTCCTGCATGTCCTTGACGAGGGCTTCAATCTGCAAGACAGAACCACCAAAGCTGGCTAAGCAGAACCATCTCGAAGGCTGAGTGAGGCCCTGCTGGCAGCACCGAGGGAGCAAAAGATGCAAAGAGGAACACGGGGCCCTTATAACCAGGAGCCCACCGCCCAGGTGGGCAGCGCGCAGCTGAGAACTAAACGCGCGCATCAGAGGCACAAACACCTCCCCAGGTGTGAGAGCTCGGACGGATTCATTCTGCCAAGGAGATGCTGCAGAGGCTTTTAGGAGAAGATGGGACTTGGAAAAAAAAAGGGTTTTGTTGGATAGAAATTGAGAGAGCTACAAGGCACGGGAGAACGACAGCGCCCAGGGTGGGAGCGGGACGGGGGTAGGGGAGGGGCCGGGTCTCAGGGGGGCCACAGAGGGTGGGCTCTGTCCCAGCAGCTCTGGCTGGGGAGCGGTGTCATCGGGCCCGCACCTGAGAGAGGAGCATCGAAGCATGAAGAAACCCGCCCCAACAGAGAAAAGCAGGGGCCTGTTCACTATTGCGACCGTCGGGGCACAAGAAGATGGGGCTTCCACCCCTCCCACTTCCGCCCCTCGGTCTGTCCTCAGCAGGGCAGCCCGTGCGAGACTTTCAATTATTTTAGGCTGTATCTCTCCTCTGCTTGAAACTCCGCAAGGGCCATTCCACTCAGTCAGTGGCCAAGCTCTCCTACTGGTCTGCATGGCTGGGATCACTTCCCCCCGACTCTCCCCCTAATAGGCTCAGGAGCCACGCCCAGCTGCATCCTACCTCGTGCTGCAACCTCAAACTTCCCCCCCCATTCCTATAGCACTCACCTTCCAACGTCCGAAATAATCTACCTGCTGATCATAACGTCTGCCATGTGTCTCCCTCGCTCCTAGAAAGTAAGGTCTTCAAGAGCAAATCTTCCTTTTTTTTTTTTTAATTTTTTGGCCGCGCTGCACAGCATGTGAGCTCTTAGTTCCCCGACCAGGGATCAAACCTGCCTCCCCTGCAGCGGAAGCACAGAATCTTGACCACTGGGCCGCCAGGGAAGCCCCGAGGGCAAATCTTTTGTCTGTTGCTGTCTGCTGCTGTATTCTGACTGCCGGGAACAGCGCCCAGCACGTGGACAGTACCCAGTAAACAGCCGGCGCATGAATTAATAAATAAATAAAGGCAGGGGCAGAGGAGATAACAAGAAGGCATGGCTTTCAGAGCCCTCGTTCTGACTCTAATTACCCAGGATTAACCGTACGTGCAAGTGACTGACTGGTGCAGTGAGGGTGGCAGAGAATAACGGCAAAGTTTATAACTTAGACGATCGGAGTTGCCAGTTACAAAAATAGAAATTTCAAAAGGAGGAGCGCTTTGAGAGAGCAGACACTTCTGCTTTTGGAATGCTGACTGCGAAGGGCTGCTGAGATAGCCACGACGTCTGGAAGGGGATTGGAAACGAAATGTCCCAACTTCAAAGGACACGACAGTCAGAGATAAGAACTCGATTCATGAACATCGACGAGAGAGTTGACACCAGAGAGAATCCACGAACCATCGGAGGAAGCTGGAACTGCAGGAAGACACCCACAAGGACAGCCCTCATTGTGTTTAGAGTATTTTTTTTAACATTGATGAATACAAAACATTTTTCCACTTGAAAAAATTAATAGGAGTAAAATTAACTGAAGGATATTTTAAAACAAACTGGATGGGTTGGCACAATTGAAAAAAGACACCCAAGCACTTCTCTGGTCAACGCTGATGACAGGCATCGACAAAGCCTCACGTGCAGACGCTTCAAAGTTCGTGCTCCAGGAAACTCCTCGCGAGGGGAAAACCGTGCACACCCCCAGCCCCCCCAGGTGCCTGCAAACGATCAGTCCGTCATTCAACAACCAGGCAGCCATGGTGGACTCAGGGAACCAAAGATAAAGAGCTCTGGTCCCTGAGCGTAAGGAGTTCACCGTCTAGTGCAAGGATATTACAGGACGATACGGGAAGTACAGTGACCAGGGTGAGGCCACGGTGTCCTGACAACACACCTGTACCAGGGAGGAGGTGGCCAGGAGAGGCACTCCTCGAGTGGTCATAAAAAGACGAACAGGAATGAGGAGGCAGAAAGGGCAAAGGATGGCAGGCGAGGACCCTAAGGCTCAGTGAGCAGCAAAAGCAGAAACACAGAATACGAACGAGTAAGTGGAAACAAAGACCTCTCCTGTCCTCCTCCGGCTGGAAGCCCTCTCCTGAGGTCAGGGCAGCTGCGCACGGCTGGACAGATGCTCACGGAGGGTCTCCCCTCAAACCCAACCTGTCCACGTCCCAACCACGACCCAAAGCAAAACGGCTCACTGCGCCACTGCTTCCCCCGGTTTAACTAGCTTGGTTACGTGATCCTTTCTCTCCTGCTGCTTCATAAAATAACTCATCCTCACACTGTACAGCCCTTTACAAGTTCCAAAGTCCTTTTAGAGTTTGCGTGTGCTTGTGGCCCAAAGAAAAGGAACCCAAGATTCTCATGTCCTCAAGGTTCTCTCTTAACTGCAGGAGTCCACTCAACCTCTCTGAATTCCCTTCCTCTACCATAAAATGACAGTATATTCACAATTGATAGCATTTTGTTACCTCTTAGAATCTAAGTAATTGTGTAAAAATGCTTTGTAAGGACAGATATATAAAGATATATAAGCAGAAAGATATATACTTGGGCTTTCCTGGTGGCGCAGTGGTTGAGAATCTGCCTGCTCATGCAGGGGACACGGGTTCGAGCCCTGGTCTGGGAAGATCCCACATGCCACGGAGCAACT